>NC_050457.1:53894845-54181163 GCF_903995425.1 Onychomys torridus | reverse complement strand
CCCGGTGCAGACTGAAGCAATAATCAAGGCAGGCAGCTCCCAGGGCAGACTGCAGGAGCCTTGCCCAGGGGCTTGGGAAGTGAAGGTGCACACACACAGCTGGACCAGGAAGAAG
Source organism: Onychomys torridus (assembly GCF_903995425.1). Classification (NCBI taxonomy): domain Eukaryota; kingdom Metazoa; phylum Chordata; class Mammalia; order Rodentia; family Cricetidae; genus Onychomys; species Onychomys torridus. The sequence goes on along the minus strand of NC_050457.1, from coordinate 54,181,048 downwards.
TGGCCCCCAGAAGCTATTGGGAGGCACCATCAGGCAATCCTAGAGCCCCAGAGACAGAAAGAGACTCTCACGAAGGTGGGGAAGGCTGAACAAAACAAGGAGGGACTGGCTGCTCACCGTACCACCCTATGGAGCATGCCCTCCCCCTATGAGAACTGCAGTGGCTGCAGATCTCTTCATCCTGCAAGGGCAAGCCCAGCCTGCAGCATGCCCAGGCTGCCCTGCCTCCTGTTCCACCAGCTGCAGATCAGAGACTGATGGAGGGAGGCTCCCTCTTTTCATTGAAATGCTTAAGGGCTGGAGGTCTTTTGCTTTATCCCTTCCAGGAAAATAAAGGAGGTTAGTATTCATCAACACAAAAGCAGCAAAGACAACCAGGTTACCAATATGTACGCTAGAATTGGGACAACAGAGTTTCCTTTTGCAACTAGCAACCTGCTCTATCCCAGGTCAACCAGGGGAAACCTCTCTCTAGTTAAACCAAAGCGACCCTCTCTACCTTCTGCTGGCCATCTGGATCCAAAGGCTGGCCCTGTACAAATTCTATCTGGAGTCACAAAACATACACACAAACACAGGCATAGAACAAGCATATGAGGGCCACTCACACATTCATACAGGCAGGGCATTCCAACAGAAAGACAAACAAAACTTTTTCCAGGGAATCAGTGTCAGCTGACCAACTTAAAATGCTAAAATAAAGGTTACAGTCTGAAGTAGCATAGGAAAGCAGAGTAAAGACAGTTCCTAGTCATGGCACACAAGATGACAAACAGCTCTCCAGGCACCAGAGACAAAACCAAAAGGTATCCAATCTCACTCAAAAGGGTTGTGAGATGTCTCCCAGGTACCCACCCCCAGCATGTCCTCTTAGACCATCTGTAGCCTGTTACAAACTTTACCATGGTTTGGCGGAGCCACCCCTCCTGAGTGTGGGGGCGGAGGGCAACACTGAAATGCTTGGCTAAAATTCCATGACCTGTGAGATGGGCTTGGAGAGCCTCTCATAGCTTAGAGGATTTGTGTTGGCTAGGGTAAGAAAAACCTACTACTAGTTTCAGATGTTTCACATTTGGTACAATGTTGATACAAATTTAGAGATTCTTGTTATGGGTTATGTCTGTTTAAAATATTGTAGCCATAAAATGTATTCTAGACTACTGAGGGAAAGCACAAGAAAGACTTGGTAAAGTTTCTGTCTTGTCTGGAAAGCAAGAAAGAAGGCATGAGACTGGTCTGCACTATAAAGAGGAGGAAAGGAAAAGAGGAAATTGTCTGAAGCAAAATGTCTGAGGAATCTGAGGAATGGACTGAAATGGCTGGTATGTTGTTGCTGGTCTCTGCTGCCAACATCAGGCCAGTCACCACTCACTGCTTTGGCTGCATTTATGGTCAGGGCTTAGAATTTATCCCTTAGTTCTAGTCACTGGCTAAGGGTTATCAGGACTTCAGATGTCTTTTCGATGTAGATAAATTTAAAGTTGTTTTATGCTGTTCTTCTTTACTGTAAAGCTGTCTCTAGAGTTGGACTGTGGCTCTTCCTCTGCTAGACCCAGACATGCTTATTTAAAGTGTCCTCTATGTCCCTCTGTCAGTCTGAGCCCCTGACACAGTGACAGGAAGAAGAAGTAAAGCAAATAGCCAAAAAAAATTGGACTTGGTTTACATGAACACTCTATACTTGAGATTTATAAATTCATTTTGCTGGGTATGGTTAAAAATCTGTAAAAATTAAAATGAGATAAAAAGTTAAAACTGGGGCCTGGCTGAGGATTTCTGCATCCACTTCATTCAGTTATTGGATGAGAGTTCCAAGATGACTGTTAGGGTGTGTGGCCATCTGATCACCAGACTAGGTCAGATCAGGCTTTCTCTCAACCATTGCCAGCAGTCTACAGAGGATGTATCATTGTGGATTTCTGGGGACCTCTCTAGCACTCTGCCTATTCCTGTTCTCATGTGGTCTTCATTATCATGGTCTGGTATTCCTTGTTCTCCCTTCTGTTCTTGATCCAGCTGGGATCTCCTGCTCCCCTAAGCTTTCTTTCCCTCAAATCTTGCCCTTTATTACTCCCACTGCCGTCCAGGTTGTTCATGTAGATCTCATCCATTTCTCTGTCACCAAGTGTTCCCTGTGTCTTTCCTAGGGTCCCATTTTCTAGGTAGCCTCCCTGGAGTTGTGTAGCAGTCTAGTCATCTTTGTTTTACATCTAGTATCCTCCTATCAGTGAGTACATACCATGTTTTTCCTTCTGAGTCTGGGTTCCCTCATTCAGGATGATTTTTTCTAGATCCCTCCATTTGCCTGCAAACCTCATGATGTCATTGTTTTTCTTTGCTGAGTAGTACTCCATTGTGTATATGTACCATATTTTCTTTATCCATTCTTCAGTTGAAGGGCATCTAGGTTGTTTCCAGGTTCTGGCTATTACAAACAATGCTGATATGAACATAGCTGAGCAAATGCCCTTGTGGTATGATTGAGCATTCCTTGGGTAAATAGCCAAATGAATGGAAGCACATGAATTATGAACCAAAGGCTGTGGAGCCCCCAGCTGGAGCAGGCCCTCTGGATAAGTGAGACAACTGAAATAGCTTGAACTGCTTGGGAGGCTGTAACATGAATCTTAAAGCGTTCTTATTAATAAGAACAAACCTGAGGCAGGTTATTGGGGTGATTGCTGGAAGATCAGAGAAGCAGAACAAGCCACAGCTATCTCACCTTGCTAGTTCCTCAGGTGATCCTTTTTCCTCAGGCTGGAAGCTTCTGAATCCTCATCCCAATGGCTCTCAGCTGAAACTGTCTTGCTCCAAAGCTTAACTAACTGCATGCTTTTTCCTCTTTAGTTCCTGGTCCTCACGCCTTATATATCTTTTTCTTTCTGCCCCCATTCCCTGGGATTAAAGGCATGGGTCACCATACTTAGCTGTTTCTAAAGTGGCCTTGAACTCAGAGATCCGGCTAGCTCTGCCTCCCAAGTGCTGGGATTAAAGGTGTGTACCACCACCGCCCAACTTCTGTTATGGCTTACTCTTCCCATTTTTTAGCCACCATTTCTGGCTCTGTTCTAGTGGCTCTCTGTTCTCTGACCCCAGATATGTTTATTTCGGGGAACACACAATATTTCAGGGAACACAATACCCACCACATTTCCCCTGTTTTTGTCTGAAATTAAAAAAGGTTATAACTAATACAAGAAAAATCATATCCAATAAGTATATACAATATACACAGTCAAGATTACATTAATGATGTCTAGTCCATTAACATTTGACAGATTCAGGTGAAAAACTCCATTATCTATAATAATGTCCAGTCCAGTAACATTTGATAAACTCAGACAAAAATTTTCATTACTTATCCTATCTTTTCTTTTCATAATAGATTCAGTGGTCTACCTTTTGTCATTTTTATATCTTCTCCTTTTTCTTTTTAGAGTAGATTCAGTGATCTACCCATTTATTCTATTATTTCTTTATCTTTTTTCTCAGGGTAGATTCAGTGATCTACCTCAGGAGGCATCCAGGCTGTGGGACTGGGACCTGTCCTTAGTGCATGAGCTGGCTGTTTGGAACACTTTGCTCAGCCTGGAAGGAGGGGACTGGACCTGCCTGTACTGAATCCACCAGGTTTAAATGAATCCCCAGGGGAGTCTTGGCCCTGAAGGAGATGCAAATGGAGGGGAGGGGATGGGAGGAAGGTGGGGGTGGGGGCGGGAGGGAGGAGGACAGGGGAACCCATGGCTGATGTGTAAAATTAAAACACAAATATAATAATAATAATAATAATAATAATAATAATAATAATTCCAAAGACAACATAATCCAGACTCTTTATGTAATTTCCATCTTTATGTAGCTTATTATATTTTTATATAATTTTAATCTTTTTTAAGACTTTATTTTATTTTTATGACTATCTATATCCTTTCTTTTCTCTCTCTCAAGCCTACATAATTTTTTTTGGTATATAATGTAAACCATTTAGAGTTTTATTCCATCTGAATCTGTCTTATTATGTATCTCTAATCCTTCACTGACCATGAGAGATTTTAAATTATTAAACTGCAAAGTGACTTTGGCTGTTGACTCTACCCCCCTCTGCTTCACAACATGGTGCAGGTACATTTACCATCAGCTCTGGAATCTATGCTAATCACCAAGTCTGGGAATCAATGGGTCTATGCCTCCATTCAGCAGCATGTATCCCAGAAATCTTTTTTTTTTCTGTACTAGCAATGGCCAAATCCATCATGTAGTGAGCTGCATGGTTTGGAGGGTTTGGAGACATCTCTGTGTACCACTGCAGTAATCTGCCACAAACCCACCATAATGTAGCTCAAGCCCACATACTGTGGTGTCTCTGTATGACAGCTTGCCTGAGAGACACAACTAGGAAGCTGCTCTTGACTCCATTTTAGGACCCTTTTTAAAACTTTCTTAGGTTTGGGGTGAAAATTTTGCTCCACATTGGGTGCCAAAATGTAGCCATAAGTTTCTCTGGTCTTGTCAGACCCCACAGTCCTTCACCCTCTTATAAAATAATTACATAGAGGCTTATATTAATTACCAATTTTATGGCCTATTGGATCAGGCTTCTGTCTAGCTAGCTATTACAACTTAGCCCATTTCTGTTAGTCTGGGTATTGCCATGTGACTTTGTGACTTACTAGTACTTTTATATCCTGATTCTCCTGGCAGTGACTCACAACATCTCCTTTCATTCTCCTTTCTTCTCCCAACTCTTGAATTCAAATGTTCCAGCTAACCTTATTCTGCCTTGCCATTGGACAAACAGCTTTATTTATCAACAAATCAGAGCAATATATATTCACAGCATGCAGAAAGACATCCCACAGCAGCTAGGCTAGAAATACCTATGTCAGCTTGGCAACATCAGACAACCGGATCCTTCTGCAACACTACAGACAGCTTGTTAGCTTATTTTATATATAGTAATCAAGTGTTGCTTTTTTCTAAAGCTACTAGAACCCTTGATAAGAAAATGTTCTAAGATATGAATGTCCATGTAAGTTTTGAGGGGCTAAGAATGTTTTAAGATATAAGAAGGTCAGAGATTATGAAATATTATAAACTTTGAGGGTCTCAGAAAATGATTTAAGATGTAAATGCAAGTTATAAATATATAAATACATGGTTTAGGACATGAAAATATTTCAGATTTCTTTCCTCTTCTATGGTATCGTTTTGATGAGCAATGATTGCTTAGTGTTCAGTCACAAGCTCAAGATTTTAGTTTATTTTGGTTCTAATCTAAATATAAACTTAAAGGTGCTTCTCATTAGCCCAAACACATCTGTCCAATCTATAACTGGCTCTCTAGACAGAAGGAAAATGTACATGCTTTTAACCCAAATCTGTAGTTATTACTAGAACTCAAAGGTATGAGTCCACTCCTGCTATATTACAGATACCCACTACCTGCTTTTTCTATGATATGGAAACTTTTACATCTTTTTGTAAAATACGAATTCCTATAGGATTCAGAGGATCAAAAATTCATAAAACTTGGATTCCCTCCACAGAGGTCATAAGGACACTAGATAAGTACAGCCTAAGTTTTCTCCACTATTCTATTCCTAAGAATGTTTTTTTTTTCTCTCTCCTGGTCTTGGGACTCCTGCTCTTCCCAATTACTAAGACTATGGACCTAAAAATTCCAAATAAGTACATAAATTTTAACTTCTGTTCCCTAGCTTAAATTTGTCTCAACAGGTTTCCACTTGGTTGACAGACACCTCTAAGCATCAGTTGCTGACTATGAGCTTACATGGACCGGCCAAGCCAATGTGATTGTTTATTGTCTCTTCAGCTGGGTCAGATAACCACATGCTTCTGACAAATGCTGCTTTGCCCAGGCTTTGACTAGCCTCTCAGCCCTTTTGGGCCCTGACAACAATGGCCCAGTGTCAGCTTGAAGCTGTTATGGAAGGGAATATACCTTCCTGTGCTCCCTGCCCTTAATAGGTTGAAATGCTGAAGCAACCCCCAGGCAAACTCTCTGGTGTAGGGGACAAAAAGGCTAACTATAATGCCCATTGACATACCAGAAAAATATGGCCAGAGTTGTCAACTGATAAATATGTCATTGGACACACATGGAGAAGAAATTAATGAAGCAGGGTGTGATCAGTAGAGATAATAGCGCATGCATGGGTCAGGAATACAAACATGGGGTTCCCAGTCCAGTAAAGTTGAGTACATTATGGGTTGAGATCTCATTCTTTTTGTTTCTTTGTTTTGTTTTGTTTTCGAGACAGGGTTTCTCTGTGTAGCTTTGAACCTTTCTGGAACTCACTTGGTAGCCCAGGCTGGCCTCAAACTCACAGAGATCCATCTGGCTCTGCCTCCTGAGTGCTGGGATTTAAGGCATTTGTCACCACAGCCTGATGAGATCTCATTCTTCTGGAATTGGAGACAAAGCAGTTGATCTCAGTGTCCTCTGGAATTTAAGAGAACAGGACCTTGTTTGTGTTGCTGTGTATAAGGAGAGATTATTTTGGGCTAGGGGTGGGATAAAAGGTTTTAGGTCAGATAAGTTAATCCACGAGGAAAGCCCACAAGATTAGCAGCTGTGGGGATTACAAGAATTATCTGTAAGAGTCCCTGCTATTTAGGGGAAATGATTGAGAGGCATTGGTCTAGGGTGAGGAGAAGGACCTGATCCCGGATGTTGACTGGGGGTAGGCAGGGGTTGTTGCATGGCTGGCATAGGGAATAGTCAATAAAATTCCACAGCAGAGAACAGAGATAATAGAATAAGGCAGTGAGAGAGGGGTGATGGTTGGATGGGAGACTGGGAGACAGAATTGTCCTCCCATACAGAGTTCAAACAGTGCAATTGAAAAGGGTCACTCGGGGAGAGCTCAGAGCCTGAAAAGAGCCAGAGGCAAGAGTTTTACCCAGTCAAGGCGAAGTTCCTGTGCCATTTTAACAATAATATTTTTAAAGGAGCAGTTGGTTTGTTCTACCTTTCCTGAGAACTGAGGGTGATATCGGATATGAAAATGCCAAGGGATCTTAAGAGCTTTAGATAGGGTTTGGAGAATCTGGGAGGTGAACTCAGAAACATTGTCAGACTGGAGAGAGCCCCCAAATTCAGGGTGGGGATAATCCTGCAGAAAAGGAGGTCAGAGACTATCTGAGTCCATTTGTAGTAATTGGAAAAAAACCTCAAGCCAGTCAGAGAACATGTCTACTAGAATCAGGAGATAGTTAACCCATCTGATTGTGGACAGGTGAGTAAAATCAAGTTGCCAGTCAGTCTCTGAAGGGGAGCCCTTAGCATGCTGGGCAGGAAAGGGGTGGCTCTGATATTTAGAATTAGGGTCTGACTTTTCACAAATTTCACAAGAGGCAGCAATAGTTTTGAAGAACTGTAAGTCTTCAGGGGTGGGCTATAGGTGAGCCTTGACAAAATGAGACAGAGCCTGACTATTAGGATGCAAGAGCTGGACAGAATTTGCTGACTATCAGGGGGTGGCTGTGAGGATGTGGGTTGCAGTGTATGGATTCCCTGTGGTGGGTGGAATGAGTCTGGCCCCTGCAAGGTCACTGTCATAGCTGCCTGGTCAGCTTGGTTATTTCCCTTAGAGATGATGGAGCTGCCAGTCTGATGAGACCAGCTGTGAATATTTCCTGTAGCATTAGAGATGTGGGAGGCTTTTAGCATGACCAAAATTTGGCCTGAGTTAGCTATGGATCCTGTTTTTTTTGTTTGTTTGTTTTTCGTTTTTCTGAAAAAAGCCTCTGTTTTGTCCAGATGCCAGCATGGGACAGGAGGGTATGAAAAACATATTTGGAGTCTGTGTGAACATTTAGAGGTTGTCCTTGTGCTAATTGGAATGCACAGGTAAGGGCTATTAGTTCAGCCTGCTGGTTAGTAGTGTTGGCAAAGGGTGCCTGGGCTTCAAACACCCCAGTGTCTCACACTATGGCATAGCCTGCTTTGTGAGCCCCCTTGTGTGAGAAGAAGCTGCCATCTGTGTATTGTGTATAGATGGTCTGAGACTATGTGCCATCCCATATATGGGAGGGTGAGGTAGGAGTTCCTCTAGGGTTTTCAGTGCAGGAATGAGATGGGGACCCATCAGCACCAGGTTGAGGGAGAAGATTTGTGATAAGGCGGGGTGGCTGAGATTAGACAGTAAGTGTGGCATCCTCCACCAGTGCCATTTAGAGAGGAAGATATCAGGAATGAGGTAAGAGTTTGTAAGCCTTTATAAGTTAAGAAATGGAACAAGTTGTGGTAGGAGACGATAGTGGTTGGTGACTGAAAGATCAGTTTCTTCTGTTCACAGCTGCTAGAGCAGGTATGCAAGGCACCCATCTCTGAGTGATGAGGTCCAGGAATGATTTTTTAAAAATCTCCTCTTTAGTAGGGGGAACTGCAAGAGACAGGATTGGGTGCTTCCTATCTAAAGTAATTGTTTTGTGGGTTGGAGTAATGGTTAGACCCAAATAGGTGACCTGAGGGGTGGACAGCTGTACCTTAGAAGATGAGATCCTATAGCCCTGGATGGATAAGAAATTTAGGAGAGCAGAGGTGTTATTTTGGCTAATTTGTAATGACAGGCTACAAAGTAGAAATACATCTACATACTGTATGAGTTTAGAGTTGTGGAGAGACAAAGAGAGTAAGTCAGAAGCTAGAGCCTGGTCGAATAAGTGTGGACTGTCCCTGAATCTCTGTGGTAAGACAGTCCAGGTCAGCTGTGTGGAAAGGTGAGTGTCACGGTCAGTCCAGATGAAAGCAAAGATATTTTGAGACTGAATGCTGAGAGGAATAGAGAAGAAAGTGTCCATGAGATCCTGAACTGAGAAACAGGAAGTTCCTGAAGGGGTAGTGGAGAGAAGTCAGTAAGGGTTAGGCACCACAGGATAGAGGGGGACCACTTCAGAATTAATGAGCCCGAGGTCTTAAACCAGACAGTAGGTTCCATTTGAGTTCTTAACTAGAAGTATAGGGGTATTAAAAGGAGAAGAGGTGGAGTGAAGTAGCTTTTTTCTTAGCAGATCAGAGATGATAGGTTTAAGTCCCCTAAGGCTCTAGAATGAGGGTGGGTATTGTTGGAGCTGCACATTACCAGGGAGGAGGAAGGAGCTGGAGGGGCCAAAGGAACTGCTGCTGGAGAGGAGGAAGGAGCAGTTGTATGTTGAGGTTGGAAGGTGGGGGTTCCTTTATAGGATGGCAGTGAGGGTTTTCTCTAGTTCAGGCTGCATAACTAGCAGCATGTGAATAGGTAAATAGGAAGCGAGAAGAGAAGGTTTGGAACTAAGATAGAAAAAGGCTTAAATGTAAAGCAACTCTTTCCATCTGCTCATTCACTGACAGAAATTAGAAAGTTCCCATAAAATATCGGGGTCCATTAAGCTGTGAGGCAGCCATTTTAAATTGTTATCTAAGGGGTATTTGGGCCATTTCTTAATGTGTATACAGATAAGCCTGGAAGTCTTTAGGACATTGAGCTTAAAAGTTTGAGGGTGTCTAAAAGACATCTCAGAGAAGATATCAGGCTTATATTATATTATATTGTTGGAAGCCTTATTTCCCATGGCTGAGGCAGAGCAAAATAAGTAAATGAGATCCAATGGCTTTTTGATTTCTGATGTTCTGGAGATTGAGGATCGATAAATGGCTCAAGATGCTCAATGGTCCATCAACAAGCAGAGAGCAGGGGCCAGAGCCTGAGCCTGAGGGTCAGAAGTGGGAGAAAGGAAAAACTAGTCCTCTGACCTCAGCCCCAAGGGATGGCCAGAGGTGATAGTCTGCAAAAGGGGCTGACCGTAGCCTTAAAGATCATAGATAGGGGTCCCCCTGCTTTCAAAGACACCAAATTGGAATGCCAGGTGATTGAGTGTTGTCCACAAGGGTCTAGGAAATGGTTTACACTGACTGGAAGAGGGAAAAATCCACCAACTGAAGTAGCCAGTGTTGTGCAAAGCGATCCATTGGCCAGGTAGATGGAACTTGGGATCTTGTAGTTGGGCCAAGGGTCCAGAAGGGTCTCAGTATGCCCCAGGGGTTCTGAGAGGACCTGTTGAGTCTCATGGCACCTACTATTGTATTGACCAGTCGTGAGAATGGACCACAAATACACAACAAAACCCATTTGAAGAGTTTTATTAAGGGGATAGGGAAAGGGGGAAAGTAAACAGGCCTGCTGGAGAGGAACATGGTGGAAAGTGGGGAGGGAACAGGCAGAGTCTGCTTTGAAGGATAAGCTCATGCATGTGTTTGGGGGTTACATAGCCATGCCATGCATGTGCAAGATGTAAGGCTCTGAGGTGAGTACACACTTTGCCTGATTGCTGATGGCACATGTGTGACTGTGGAAGCCCAGAAATGCTAAAACATGGGGTTACTAAGAACTCTGCCTGACTACTGACAGTGCACACAAGGCTGTGGAACCCTGGCAGCAGTGAAGAGCATACTGGAAATGATAACAGTGAAGATGTAATTGAATGAGGGGCCCATATTCCAGCCCCAACAAGAGGCAGAACTTGGCAGCTTCAGCCACTTGGTTCTGGCTTTAGAGTTAACTATAGAAGAAAGAAGATATGGAATAAAGTCATTGAGGTCAGGTATGTATCAGGAGTGTCCCTGAATGGAGGCCTAGTAGAGCAGCCATTGCATGAAGCTGTTAAGTTGAAGTCTAAATTGCCTTGGAGAACCCAAGGTGTTAGAGATGTCAGAGCCTTGGGATACCTGCTGGGAAGAGCTGCTGACACGGAGTGGAACAAGATCAAGAGAAAGAAGTGTGTTGCAGTCAAAAAGCTGAAAGGATGTCTGAAGGGCATTTCAACATCAAACATGGAGCTTCAGAGTCTGGTGTTTGCACAGCCGCTTTTCAGTCTTGCTTTGGTCCAGTATTTTCTCATTGTGCTCCTTTCCCTGAGTTTTGGAATGGTAACCTATACCCTGTGCCAATATATGTTGAAAGTATGTAATCTGATTTATTTTTTTTAATTTTGATTTTCAGTGTGGGATCACAGTTAGAGTTTGCTGTGCATCTCAGAAAAGACTTTGGATGTTGAAACAAGTTTGAGACTGTTATAGACTACAGAGACTTCTGAAGTTGGGCTGTGTGCATTTTTTTTTTCATTATGATATGGCTATAAGTCTTTGGGGGCCAGGGACTTGAACATGGTGGTTTGAAAGTGGCACTATTAGGAGGTGTGGCCTTGTTGGAGGAAATGTGTGTCATTGTGGGGGCAGTGTGGGGTCTCTTTTGTTCAAGCTTCCCTCAGTGTGATTTTCATTCTACTTCTTGTTGTCTGCAAGATGTAGCACTCTTAGCTCCAGTACCACTTATGCCTGTACACTATCATGCTCTTTTTCCTGATCATAGTGGACTGAACTTCTGAAACTGTAAGGGAGCCACCCCAGTTAAATGTTTTCTTCATAAGAGTTGCCATGGTCATGGTGTCTCTTCACAGCAATAAGAAAAAAGAAAGAAAGAAAGAAAGAAAGAAAGAAAGGAAGGAAGGAAGGAAGGAAGGAAGGAAGGAAGGAAGGAAGAAAGAAAGGAAAGAAAGAAAGAAAGAAAGAAAGAAAGAAAGAAAGAAAGAAAGAAAGAAAGAAAGAAACTATGACAGACCTGTATAGGCTCCCTGATCTCTACATGAGTCCTACTAGAGTCCCAGTCAGTTGATTCTGTGGGTTGTGTTATTATGGTGTTTGTATCTTTTCTGGTTCCTCTGAGCCTTCCTCCCTGACCTGAACAGGACTGTCAGGGCTCTGCCTAATAATTTGCTGTGGAATTCTGCATCTGCTCCAATCAGTTGCTAGCTAAAGTCTCTCTAGTCTCTTTGATGATGATTCTGCTGGGCTCCAGTCCCAGAACACACTGCAGGCAGGACATACTGTGGTTCAAAGGTTTTATGGCTGCGTTAGTGTCACAGTCCCTCCACTTGAGACCTTGTCTGGTTATAGAAGATGGCCAGTTCAAGCTCCGTGTATCACATTACTAGGATTCTTTGCTAGGGTTGCTTTCTTAGATTACATGTTGTTTCTTTTGTAGTATCCTTTTATAATGATCCAGAAATACCTCCCAATTCCAGTAATTTCTTTCAGTATTTTCTCCCTCCCCAATCACCTGATCCATCCTGTTCCAAATCCCTCCCAACCCAAGTCCAACTGCAAAGTCTATTCTATCCCCCTTCCCAGGGAGATCCTTACATCCCCCTTAAGTCCTCCTTGTTACTTAGCCTCTCTGGGTCTGTGGATTGTGACATGGTTACCTTTTACTTTACAGCTCATATCCTCTTGTAAGTGAGTACATACCATGTTTGTCTTTATGGATTTGGGCTACCTCACTCAAGATGGTTTTTACTAGTTCTATCCATTTGCCTGCAAATTTCATGATGTCATTGTTTTTAACAGCTGAGTCAGAATCCATTGTGTAAATATATCACGTTTTCTTCATCCATTCTTCAATAGAGGGATATCTAGGTTGTTTCCAGTTTCTGGCTATTACAAATAAAGTTGCTTTGAGCATAGTTGAACAAGTGTCCTCATGGAATGGTAGAGTGTCCTTTGGGTATATATCCATAGTCGTACAGCTGGGTCTTGAAGTAGAGCTATTCTAAATTTTTTGAGAAACTGTCATATTCAATTCCAAAGTAGCTGTATAAGTTTGCACTCCTACCAGCAATGGAGGAAGGTTCTCCTTGATCCACATCCTCTCCATCATAATCTGTCAGTTTTGTTTTTGACCTTTGCCATTCTGATAGGTGTAAAATGTAATCTTAGAGTCATTTTGATTTGTATTTTCCTGATGGCCAAGCATATTGAACATTTCAGTGTTTCTTGACCATTTGAGATTCCTCTATTGAGAAGTCGATGTTTAAAGCTGTACCTTATTTTTAAAATCAAGCTATTTAGTTTGATGATGTTTAGTTTCTTTACTTCTTTATATATTTTTGATAATAGCCATCTGTTAGATGTGGACTGGGTGAAAATCTTTACCCCTTCTGGGGACTGATTTTTTTTTTTTTTTTTTTGTCCTATTGATAGTGTCCTTTGCCTTACCGAAGATTTTTCAGTTCCATGAAAAGACATTTAGTAATTGTTGATCGTAGTGTATTTATTATTGGTATTGTATTCAAAATGTTGTCTCCTGTGTCAATGCTTTCAAGACTATTACCCAATTTTTTTCTTTGAAGTTTATTTTAGTTGGTTTTAAGTTGAGATCTTTGATCCACTTGGATTTGTGTTTTATACTGTATGATTGATATAGATCTTTTTGTATTCTTCTACATGTAGACATCCAGTTAGACCAGCATCATTTGTTGAAGATACTTTATTTTTTCCATTGTATATTTCTGTCTTCTTTATCAAAAATCATATGTTCATGTATAAAGAGTTCTCCAAATATGCCAGAGATGTACCTGAGTGGCATCTCTTGCTAGTTTCTCTATAGAGCCTCTCTCTCTCTCTCTCTCTCTCTCTCTCTCTCTCTCTCTCTCTCTCTCTCTTTATATATATATATATATATATATATATATATATATATATATATATATATATATATATGTACATGATTGTGGTAGGTTAAAAAGGAATTTGCTATGTGGTGCTGTACCACCTAAAAAGATAAATGACACATCTGTGTTTTCCCACTTTGCTGACAACTCTTCCTGCTGGAGAGTGCAGATGTTATTTCCTCTTTCTCTCTCTTATCTAGGTAGGCCTTTCTCAATAAATCTACTAATCACTGACAAATGGAAGTTATATAGTCTACCACAGATGGTATTTTATGTGATGCATCCATCAAGTCCCAAAGTATGTCTGCTTCTTTCTTGAGCATGAGGTCTACTTCTACAAACCTTTTAGGTACAATTTAGAAATATTGCAGCTATCTTCCCTGAAATATATCCAATCTAGAAGAGCTAAATAGTGGCATTTAGGTTTCTGTGTTGGAGAAATAGCTTTGCTCTGTACTTCTTTATTGATGGCAATATATCTCCATCATATGTTATTCTCAGATGATGCATTGACAAGGCTGAAGGAGAAGTGAAAATATCTGGTGATGGTCAAATCTTCCATTTTTCCATTGTTAGGTTATTTTACTTGATTCTGTATGATATCTGGAAATATATATATATATATATATATATATATATATATATATATATATGATTTCAAAGGCATTTATATCATTGGAAGTTAGGTATGAATGAGGTATAAGGATTGATTTTTTAATCTAACTTTATCTAAGTGTTCTTTAAATATTATAGAAATAGTATTCTATATTCTATAAAATTTACATGATCTCATTGCAAAATAATTTTCAATTATTTTCTGTTATGTTTGTCATGGGAGGAATGAGAAGGTCCCCCAGAGGCTATTTCATTGTTTGGTCTCTAGTTGAGAATATTGCTTGGGGAGCTTATAGTTTCATGTAGTCTTGCTGAAAGAAGAACACTGTTGGGAATGGGTGTGAGAATTCATTGTCCTTTTCTACTTTCAATTTGCTTTATCCTTTATCTTGGCATTTGAAGGTACAATCTCTGCATGAGTACACAACTTACTTATGTCAACAAACATGGAGAAATAGGGCTGTTGTTCAATGGGAAGATTCAGTGTTCTGCTATTGACAAGTGTTATGGTTCTGGAAGGCACTTCATACACTAACAAGGGAGAAAAGTAACCATCAACTACACCATGTTATAAACACTATAACCTACAACACAGACATACCTGCACAAAATACTGATACAACACTGGTACAAATATTCTGGAGTACAAACACAATTGGTTGGATTTAATATCTACTCTAAGAGACAGAACACTTACTTGTCACTGCTACAATGGCCAAGAGCCAGAGAATATGCAAGGTAATAGGCTTAGGGAAAATCTGTTATTCTACTGAAGAATATAACAGTGAAACAATTCCTAATATTATGTTATGTCTGCAGATCAGAATATTGCTCAACCTTCATCAGAGAAGGTTCTTCTTGCAGCATATGGTAATTAGACCCTCAACAGGACAATGTATAGAGTATGAGAGACTGGCACATTCAGCCTTAAACAGGATATCATTAGCAAACTCTTTCAAGGCATAGAGATCTATACAGAACAATGCTGAACATAAAGCAGAACACGTGTAAGATGCAGAGTTGGTGGATGACTCCAAGGAATTGTCTTCTAGACACAACAGAACTGATAGGTATATGAATTTATAGAGACTGTGAAAGCATGGCCAAGACTTACACACATTTAGCCAGACAGAGCTCTGCACTAAGAAGTAAAAGTGAGCACAGTCTCCCAACCATAACCAAGAATCTATTTGCAGCTGATACTTGCTGGCAAATTAAAATCAGCATTTTCTACTTTAGTGTTAGTGGCTATATCATCTAGACTGCAGTACAGCCATGTGAACACACAAAGTTGAGCAACAGAAAACAGACTACATATTTGTATGTACCTATGTACACGTTTTGTTTGCTTTTGATGTTTTTAGAAACAATATGACCAAAAATGTATTTTGTAGATGTATCCTGCTTGTTAAATAAGAAACACAGAGCCAGTTGCAGAGTTAAAAACCACGAGGTCAGAGCCAAAGAGCAAAACCTTACCCTTCACTGCTTCTGCGGTTCCTCCTCTCCACAAGAGACCTACTTCTGTGCGTCCTGTCTATTTAAAGACTTTCTGTTCTCCTCCCTCATTGGTTGTAACCCAGCCACATGACCTCCTCGTCACTGCCTGTTTGTACAGACCTCCAGGTCTTCTATGGTTGGTATTGAAATTAAAGGCGTGTGTCTGCTATGCTGGCTATGTCCTTGAACACACAGAGATCCACCTAGCTCTGCCTCCCAAGTGCTGGGATTAAGGGCGTGCCCCACTACTGCTCAGCTTCTGCTCTGGCTTGCTCTGACCTCAAGGCAACTTTATTGACATACAAATAAAATCACATTTCAATACAAATAAAATATCACTATAGTATTTTATAAAAAATGTTGCTTGTTTTTTTCAGATAATATATTTGCATGATTTTCTCCTTCCTTTTTTCACATATCCCCTTTATCTCTCTCTTTTATATTTATGACTTTTTTAAAATTAATTGTCTTAATATATAGAAAACATTTGTGTGCACACACTCATATATAAAATACAACTTTCTTGGCTTTTTTTTTTTTTTTGGAGACAGGGTTTCTCTGTAGCTTTGGAGCCTGTCCTGGACTTGCTCTGTAGACCAGGCTGGACTCAAACTCGCAGAGATCCAACTGCCTCTGCCTCCTGAGTGCTGGAATTACAGGCGTGTGCCACCACTGCCCGGCTAAATGATTTTTTTTTCAAAGATTTATTTATTTATTATGTATACAGTGTTCTGTCTGCATATATCCCTGTGGACCAGAAGAGGGCACCAGGTTTCATTACAGAGAGTTGTAAGCCACCATGTGTTTGCTGGGAATTAAACTCAGGACCTTTGGAAAAGCAAGCAGTGCTCTTAACCCCTGAGCCATCTCTCCAGCCCCTTTCTTGGCCTTTATAATGATACTTACACCCATGTCCTAATGTCTAGCTCTATTACTTTTTTAACTTGTAATAAAACTAAGAATAATATTTAGAAGTATCTATATAAATATTGTAAGTTAATCTCCTTAAATGCCAAATGAGCATGATGATTTCTGTTGGAGTAGGTCACTAATGAGGTTTCAAAATCTCTTGAACCTTATAGGCAATTGCCAAAGCTGTTGGTTACCCTCTGGGACCTGGCAGTAAAACTCTACTTACTGATGAACACATGATATACACCACTTTCAAGAAAATAGAGAAATCAAGCTAGTACCGAAATGGGAAATTCATCTTTAGTGGTCATTTTCCACAATGATGGAAGATGCTGTGCATATTACCAAAGGATAATGTTTTCAAAAGTGTTACACAGATGTATAAACTATGAGGTACAATATTGACAGGTCTCATAAAACAAGTCAACTGCTTCAATAGTGGCACAGATATGGTAGGAATAACTAACTTACCATCTGATTGAATTTAACCCAATGTACAGGATGGAACTTATGCCTGGCACCATTATCTACCCAACAAACTAGGGTAGAAGATCATAGACCCTAGAATAGAACCTACTGCTACTATTCTACTGTGCAGATATAGTATTAAACCACTTCCTAATGACATTGTAATACCTGAATATTAAGGCATCTGCAAACCCTCATCAGGGGAGTTTCTGTTTGTAATAGATGATGATCAACACAGAGACATACAACTGGTGGTATAGCAAATAAAGGACAGAAAAATGTCCAATGCTAAATGGAAAATACATATCATGCAAGCCTTCCTCAAATAGCTCGTGGATTATTGTGGAGAAAGGAGCAGAATAAGTGCATGACCTGGAGCCCATGGATGACTGTGTGAAAACAGCATCTTCAATACACAGCCTGGCAGCTATAAATATGTACTCATAGTAGTTGTGAAAGCAGGCACAACACCTGTTCATCCCGAGACAGAATAAACCCCACTATGCAAAGAGGCATAGCTTGAAGCTGCACCACTAGTAGAGGAGTTAATGGTGATTAATAGCTGATGGGAGAGGAAGTTTGGACAAACTCTAGAGGAAGGCCACACATACAATAATACATGAGCAGCACATTTTAGCTTCTATGGGAGAAACAAGGCAAAAAGTTGGATCAGAAGGAAATGGATATTCATGCTGTGGGATGTTCTGTATGTCAAATGTGTTGCTCTGATTGGATAAAATAAATAAAGTGCTGATTGGCCAGTAGCCAGGCAGGAAGGATAGGGAAGGCGGGACAAGGGGGAGGGGAATTCTGGGAAGTGAAGGCTAGGGCAGAGAGATACTGCCAGTCACCGCCATGACAAGGAAGATGTAAGGTAATGGTAAGCCACGAGTCAAGTGGCAAAGTATAGATTAATAGAAATGGGTTAATTTAAGATAGAAGAAGTAGATAACAAGAAGCCTGCCATGGCCATACAGTTTGTAAACAATGTAAGTTTCTGTGTTTACTTGGTTGGTTCTGAGTGTCTTTGGGCTTGGCTGGTGAGAGAGATTTGTCGTGACTGTGGGCTAGGCAGGAAAACTCCAACTACAAATGGTGCCCAATGTGTTGGCAAGTGTTTTCACCTAAAACCGGATAAAAAGATTCTAAAACAGAGCTAAAAACAGCTTCCTAGTTGTCTCTTTCAAGTTAGCAGCAGCCTGCCAGTTTGAGCTACTATGGCGGGTTCCTGTGAGTCTGACCTGTAGTGTGGCAGGAATGAGGAGTCTACAAGCGACACTTTACTCTGCTGCATGGTGGATTTAGCCTTTGCTAGTTAAAAAAAAAAAAAAAAGTTTGTGGGCTATGCGCTGCTTTGATAGAACTGCTTCTGATAGTTGATGGTGCACATGGCTCCAGACCCAGAGCTGGCAGTAAACTGTACCACCGCCATGTTGGGAAGCTGAGGTGGGCAGAGCCAGCAGCCACAGTGGCTTTTCAGTCTTAAAAAGATGGATATTACACAGAGAATCTGATTTATGTGTCTTTGGGATTTTTAATTACAGAAAAAGATTTGATCGTAAAAACTGTTGAGTTAAACAAATATGTAAATTTTAAAGGAACCTTGACTTCAAAATTTTGATATAAGGATATGTTGCTTTGGAAGTGTCTCTGCTTTTGTTTCCACAGAAAGCCAGAGGCTGTGGATTTGTTCCAGATTAAGATACATCAGGTTTGATCAGCCAAGACCACCTGAAAGGTCTCTGATGACACCTTGGCCAAGATGATACAACATCCAGAATGGTTTCAAGGCAACTGGCTCAAAGGTTTACCCTCACGGACTACTCCATAATCCTAAAATTTTCTTTGTGTCCCCATAAGATACAGGGCCCCCATCTAGCAGGAAGTAGTAAGAGAAACTATGCCCAAATTCCCAAAATTATCAAGCTGGCTTTGGAGATGGAATTGGCTCACTCCTTCTCTAAACTCAGGCATATTGCTAAAACAAAAGGTTAAGAGATTCTTGTGTCCCAAATCAGAAGAGCCCTCTGATGTGGGACAGAGAAAAACCAATATTTTTATTTAAAACTGATTGATTATAAATGTGATCTCTTTCTAAAGAAAAAATGGGGCGTATGATATAGATATAATAGGATGAAAGGGTAGCTTAATGAACTTCCTTTTAAAGAGCAACAACTTGTTTAAAATGTCTTACATTGGTATAGATTTTAGTCTATTGATACAAACTTAAATTAAATTTTGTTATACTGTATATATATTTCTACTCTCATTTGATGTATTATGTTTATGCAACTCATTTAAATTGTAATGGGTAATTAAGAAATACAGATCAATTAGTCTTCTATGATCGTCAAACTTATAGTCATGTTAAGTTTTCTAGGTATACATAGATACATTTTAGATAGACATGTAATCTTCAAACACTTCAAAGGTCTACAGAATATGGCATTTAAAATATTTTTAAAATTTAGACTTTCTGGACAGTGAGACATGTCTGCTCCTGGCAGCACCAATTTACTTCAGAGAGGAGGATGGACATTGAAGACACTTCATATGGAGTTTATCTTCACTTTGGCAAAAATAGCATTTGGGCAAGAAACTATTCTTGCCTGGACTGCTTGATCAACTGGACATGTAGGACCCATAGAAAGGTGACCACTAAACTTTGCTTGACAAAATGTTCCTTCAGGTTCCTGCTTCTCAAAAGAAACTGCCAGACATTCTACAGGACACTGAGAGAAGTGACCACGAGACTCTAGCCCTGTGGGCTGAAGACAGATGCCCCAACCTTACAAAGGAACATTAGGTGATTGTCCAGGCTGCTAGCTGTCTCTGTGTATCCTACAAGACTCCCGAAAGTTGCTTGCATCCTTCTCCTGCTTCTCAGGTAATATTATATCCTTCTGAGGTCTTTGATGTAGTTGAAGATTAGATAGTTATAATTTTCTCAGTTATGATAAAAGATAAGTTTGAAATAAAACCTTAGACTCACAAACAAAAGATAGATAGGATATCTTCTTTAATATTACAACTGTAATTCTTGATTGTTAATTGTTTTGTTATCTAAAATTTTACTATATTAAAGTTAAAACCTTGGTTTTTGAACAAAAGAAAAGGGGAAGGTCTGTGGGATGTTCTGTATGTCAAATGTGTTGCTCTGATTGGTTAAAATAAATAAAGTGCTGATTGGCCAGTAACCAGGCAGGAAGAATAGGGTAGGTGGGACAAGGAGGAGGAGAATTCTGGGAAGTGAAGGCTAGGGCAGAGAGATACTGCCAGTCACCGCCATGACAAGGAAGATGTAAGGTAATGGTAAACCATGAGCCAAGTGGCAAAGTATAGATTAATAGAAATGGTTAATTTAAGATAGAAGAAGTAGATAGCAAGAAGCCTGCCATGGCCATACAGTTTGTAAACAATGTAAGTTTCTGTGTATTTACTTGGTTGGTTCTGAGTGACTATGGGCCTAGCAGTTGAGAGAGATTTGTCCTGACTGTGGGCCAGGCAGGAAAACTCCAACTACATATTCAATCTTGGTAGACGTGGGTAAGAGGGGGTAATTATGATCAAGCATGGTACAAAAAACTAACAAAATAAAAGTTCAATTAATTTTCATGAATTATATACATGTGCACATGAATAAATCTTGAAATCTCCATTGCTACATTTTTAAAAATACTGATATAATTAATAAATGAGATTAAATGTATGTGTAATTTGAGTAAAAGAACTGACAAGAATGCGTTGCTAACCACAATTACAATTTTGAGAGTAAAAAAAGTACAGAATAGAGAAGATGCTTCTTTAGAAAAACAAAATACATCTTTGTTTCTGGTGTATTTCAAGTTTCATTTTCAGCATTTATTGATGACAACAAGCACAAAGTGAGTTTTATTTCTCTAATAAATTACAATTTTACAAACAGAACCCAAAAATATTTTTTCTAGAAAGAAATAACAGTTATCACAGTATTGCATGGATAGTTAATTATGCATAACATTTTATATCCTAGGCATAAAATGTATGTATTGGAGAAATGAGGATATATGTACTCACTTCATCACTGAATTTGTTTTTAAGAAACAATGGATATAGATCATATTCCCAAAGGGTTGTAAACAATATTTTGTTCACTGTGTGTTAGAAGCATTTTATTTCATGCCGTGTGCTAGGCTTTTCATGCACTTTGACAAAGTACCTGAAAATATGCACAAAGAAATACTGATTTTCATTCACAATTCCAGAGGTCTTAATTTCATAATTGTTAAGTCAATTGATTGTGAGTGTGTGGTTCCCAGAATACCACCATATTGAGATCATGATGACTTGGCTGCCCATGTTCTCTTGGCCAGAAAGTAACAAAGAAGAGATAGGGAAGGAAGTCTAGACATTATCTCTGTGGTCTTTTCCCCATGCATTTACTTTCTTCAATATATTTCATTGATATAGCTTCTGTAAGTAGCCAATAACACACCAGTCCCTGAATGTGTAGATAAAGTATTATATTTACAGAGATAGAGCTCTCAAAATTTGAAGACTCCCAAAGCCCATCTCTAAACATGATTGCATTGGAAACCCAAATGTCAGTGCATAAGCTTTAACTATTCACAAAGTTTTGTAATCATAACAGTCACCTTTTCCTACATTCATTTCCAATTGACAATCATTAGACATTCATTTTCAATCACATAGCTTTTCTGTTACATTAAAAATATTATATATTAATAGTATAATACTTAACAATGTAATAGAATTTTGAAGTAAAATACTTCAATAACGTTAACATAGAACATTTAAAACATACTTCTTTGTGAAGTAAATAATTTTATCAATATTTACTTCATGACTTTTGCTCAAATTCATTTCAATATTTCCCATAGCTTATTTGACCAATCAGCAGCTCTCCCTCTGTCATATATATAATTTAATATATGTGAATATTACCATTACATTTTTAAATAAAATATATAGTCTAATATTATGTGATTTACCAGAGGTCAAGCAAGACTTTTTAAACTGATGAAGCAGAATTTGATTTCAAGCTTGCTTCACTGTAATGATGCTCTAAGTCATCCACCTACATAGAAATTCCCTAGGTGATGAAATTTCATTACTGAAAGGCCTGCATTCTTACACTCTCTCTCTCACACACACATACACACACACACACACACACACACACACACACACACACACACATACACACACATACTTCCTTTTCAAAGGCAGTACACCAAATCATGAAATCATGAACTATGATAAAGAGTTAAAATGAAATATTGTTTTATTCCTTCCATGCTACATTGCTGGGGACATTATGCCTAACAATGCTGGACAGGATTATAAATCACACATGGAGATTAGCTAAGACTCACCAATCATTCACTGTCTGAGTGCACTCTCTTGACTGTAGATACAATCTAAGTAACAAGACTTACTGCACTATTATATAGATGTATAAAGTACCGCATTACCATAGAGAAGAAGGCAGATGGCAGATGTCCTCAGTTATACATGATGACATTAACATGACAAAATCTGTATCAGTACTACAACTCATTTAAAATTCCATTACTTCATTATTGATTAATTGCTTCAACTTTAGATTTACTTGAGATGAACTTGACTTGTATGCACACTTTGTCTTTTTATTCCGGAGTGTCTACCTGTCAAAAAGAAGGAATCTGGTGATTTTCTTACAGTAAGTAGAAAATGCATAGCCACACATTTGCCCTTGACACAAGCAACACATATACAACATTGTTTCCACCCTAACAAAGACAAATGACACATGTAACAAGAATGGCATAAACTATTTCTCCCTGGTTACAATTATGGGAACTTTCACTTATGCCATCTTGTTAATAATTTTTTCCTTTAATTGCTTTCCTTCAAGCAAAATTTATCAAAGGAGAAATACTATACCCTATATATTAGATAATGAGCTAGAAAATATAAAAAAAGAGAGAAATAAAGTAGGTTTGAAGGACTAGGTATTAGCTATTTGTTTTTATAAAACTGAGTTAAAATGCCAATCCTTATTAGATTTTGTAGTTGCCATAAAATGGTTACACACATTTTTTTCCATAATCATTAAAGCATTGGGTTTCCTTATTCAAATGTAGACACTGCCTGTTTTCAGATATTCTGTGAAAGCAGCTTACTGTACATTTCAGCTATTTACTTCCAAATGATACGAATCAAAGCCCACTTAAATATATAAAAACACATATTAAGGAATGTGGCTATTTTTGTGAATAAGCTTCTAAAATTGTTACCACAAGAAAATATAAAATTTTAAATGCTACGTTTATATTTCACATGTTGAATTTTGGTAGTTATCCATAATTTATTTACAAAGAAAGGTAGAAGGTTTAGCTTAATATTCTGGTAGAAAAATATCTCAATTCTTCTATTCATTGTGAATTTGAAGTAGTGATCCAAAGATTCAGCAAAGTGCCCAGGAAAGTACTTCAGTTCTAAATTCAGGAATGAGTTAATAAGCACAATTCTTTATAGTGATATTTTATTTGTACTGAAATGTGATTTTATTTATATATTAATAAAGTTGCATTGGGCTCAGAGCAAGCCATAGCAAAAGCTGGGTGGTGGTAGTGCATGCCTTTAATCCCAGCACTTGGGAGGTGGAGCTAGGCAGGATCTCTGTGTGTTCAATGATACAGCCAGCATGGCGACACGTGCCTTTAATCTCAATACCAACTATAGAAGACCTGGAGGTCTGTACAGACATGCAGTGATGAGGAGGTCATGTGGCTGGGTTTACAACCAATGAGAAGGTAGAACAGAAAGTCTATATAAAAGACAAGACATAGGAAATAGCTCTCTTGCGGAGAGGAAAGACAGAGCAGCAAAGAAGGTTAAGGTTTTCAGCTCTCAGCTATTGCTCTGACCTCTTGGCTTTTAACTCTGCAATTAGCTCTGTGTTTCTTATTTAACAAGACGGTTACATCTACAATTGTTTACTATGTTTCAAGTAACACCATCTTTAATTTTACAGTATCAATGTTTATATTAATTACCTACCACTGGATACCATACACATTAACATAGGAGTTATTATGTTAGGTTCTCATATAATTTCATTAGCTGTGGACAGTTTCTAATAACTGGTTTTTGTTGATTGGTATTAATCTTTGTATAATTATTCTGACAAATGATAAAAATTTAGATATGGATAAAAGATTCCGAGGTATCAATATATCATGGATTTCCATCCTCATAAGCTTCAACACAGTGTTATAACTGTTTGTGTGTGGAAGATATCTTTCTCCACTTTGTGGGTGACAACATGCACACATTAAAAGAAGGGCTCAAGGATTAAATATCCTAATAAGTTGGCCATGTAAACTACTTCTTTCAATGAGATACAATTTCCTGAACTTAGATCCTCCCAAAGCAGTGACTCTAGCTAGAGTCCCAAATAAGAACATGCAAATTCCATGGTAGGGCGGGTCTTATCCAAATTACAACAGATTTAAAATAGTGTAAGTCTCAGAATTGAAAAAACACACACACACACACCATGGTATTGAGGGTATTTACCATTTCATCCTTGATAAATAACCGTTCGCAGTAATATATCCAAAGTAGAGTGAATCTTGACTGATTAGCTTGGCTGTTTTTGAAACTTGTGATCAGTTTTTCTCTGAACTTTTGAATTTCTTCTCAGGAAGCACTTATTTTTCAAACCAATTTAGATTTGAGCCACAGATATTAGTCCAGAATGTGATCATTTATAACCACTATTATGTATGAGCCAGAAGAAGGGTTATTAAAGAACAACCTACAAATCAAACCCTGCTTTGCTTCCTGTTGCTGTTAATGAGACTTTATTGACATGCTTATCAATTCACTTTGTGTAATATATGAACCTGTGTGTTACAATGTTAGAGCTCAATGTCAGATTTCATGTTTGCAGTGAAGTTGTGGTATTCGCTTTCTTGCTATTAATTTTTTTGTCCCCTGTATAATCAGTATAGCATATTCAAAATTTGGAATGCAGACACTTTTGTTATGTTGTTTTTAACATTTAAATCTCAGACACCCTGATGATGCATGATTACATATATTTTCTCTGTAGTTTTCATTATTGTCTATAAAAACTTGGCAATTATTTTGTGGTGTGAACCTAATACTATGTTTGCTGTACCTTAATCATTCCTAAGCAAACCATTAGCTCCTTGTGTTTAAGACTATAGGCAACAAAGTAATTTCAGGGTATGGGGTGAGCAATAAAAGTGGGTTCAACAAATAATCTGCCAGAGTTGGACTATTAGAGGGCAGTTAGGTAAGACAGTGTGTGTGGAATAGGGATGTATATTTACTGATGCATAGAATGGTATTTTGGAGAGTTCCTACAATCCAAATGATTTATACGTTTCTTAATGTGACATTCTTATTCTGTAGGTCTCACATTTAAAAAAAAATCCCTGAATCTCACATCAAAGTTTTGATAAAACTGCCAATTCAACCAATAAGTCCCGTTTGTAAAGTTTGATTTACATTGAATTAAAAATTACCATCATAGCATAAATAACTTCTTATTATCTTATTGCTGCAATAGTTGAGAAGTTGGAGGAAATCATCATATTGAAATACGTTGCTCTACATACAAATTAAGAAAAAACTAGTATCCCCGAAGAGCGTCTGCCACTCATGCCAGTGAACTGTCTCTGAACACTGTGAGTATGTCTAGGTTGTATCACTAATTTGAACATCTAAAATTTCCTCTGTTGTTATGTTCAGGGTTGATGGAATTTCTTGAAAACTAACCATGACAGATAATTTGTCAGGAATTTTTAGTTTCTTGGGATTGCATTGCTTATTGATCATATTAGTCACCAATTTACAATACAGTAAAAATCTATGCATGAGAATAAAGAAATAAGACTCTTCAATTTTATTACAAATAAAGACTACTGAGCTATTACATCTTTTTTTCATTAATTTTATTGTTCTGTTTGGTATTTTATGCATGAGTACTAAACTTATATCATTTACATTCAATTCTCTTCTTAAATATATTCTCTCTCCCCCTCTCTCACATACACACAAACACATATCTCTCTATCTCTATCTATCTATCTATCTATCTATCTATCTATCTATCTATCTATCTATCTACCATCTACTTATCTAATCTATCTGTATTTATATATATATGTATTCTATTCAGTAGGTCTCTCTGTGACACACACACACACACACACACACACACACACACACACACACACATGAGTTTATTTAGCTCTGTTGATAACTCTATGTTTAGGGCCTCACACTTGGGGGATTGTCTAACCTATCAGGGGCCATATCCCTGGAGAATACTTCTCTCTCTCTCTCTCTCTCTCTCTCTCTCTCTCTCTCTCTCTCTCTCTCCCTCCCTCCCTCCCTCCCTCCCTGTAACTATTTGTTTATGGAAGTGTCTTACAAACATTTCCTCATGCATTTTCAAATACCAACTGATGCTGTCCTTGTTTGTATTGCTGAGGCAACGATATTGTTAAGATTTTATGGAAGTAACACATGTCATATGTGTTATACATTATCTCATTGGAAATAATCCTAATCATCTAGCTCTTACACCCCCTCTTGCATAATGTTCTTTGAAACATAGATGTAGACACTGTGTTTTAGATGTATCAGCCTGGGATGGGCACCCTATATTCATTTGTACTTGGTTGCTCCCAGAATTTGTAGGTAAGACATTATTGCTAAAGAAACTACACACTAATGACACCAAGCCTGGTGATGTAGCAAACCTGACATGGAAGCCTCTCTCTGATGACTGGCTTTCATAATATCTGAACTTGCTATGCAAGTTTCCGAGGGAGAAAAATAATTAGATGTCTCATAGAACTGTAAAACATATGGATCACAATAATAATCTACGTGTAAGATACCCCCAAGAGTACAACAGTGGCACCATTTTCTTAGGAGAAACCAATAGTCATCTGGTTAGATATAAGGTCCAATCAGTAGGAAGGAATTCATGCCTGGTACTGGACACAGAGCCTGCTATCTGTCCAAATTGTGGATCATAAAAGTAAACTTACTGTGGCCACTTTTTGTAGTATAATTCCCAAATACATTCTAAATACCTATTCTTATAGCTACAGATAAATGTAACTTTCTCTCTATCCAAGAAGAAACTTCTTTTTACACCAAAATGACAGTATCAAAGAAATATACACCTGATCAAGTTGCAGAGGATGTTCATATTTTGACTAGTCCATGAAGTCAGGCACAGGCTCAAACAGAACATAGCCACTCATTCTAATGGTTACCACACACTTGACATGCAGGAGAGTTATTACTATACCTTGTACAATTAATGTGGCAACTGAAAACAGGAAACATGTTGCATTATTGGTTGTGACATTCATGTGTGTAGTAGTCTCTGTGATTCTTGTCATATGTGTTTCACATCTTATTTGATGACTATGTTGTTCTTTCCTATTGGAAGTCTGATAATTAGAGACAGAAATGTCATCCCTGAAAAAATATCCCACTGAAAGAAATTAAGGAAGCAAATTTTGGCTTTTTACCTAGGTGAAAAAATAAGTCACAATAAAATGGTTTCTTTAATAGTTAGTAAGAAATAATTACAGTAACAAGTACTACTAATAATACAATCATGTTCACATGTTCAGCCTGAAAGCTGAAGACATGATAACACAGGATTTCTGAGACCAATTCTAGCCATGCAACCTAATTTTGACATCTTTATGAATGTTTCAGTGTGTGTACTTTGGAAGCCATCATGTGCTTGCTATTCTTTGGTGAACCATGAAACCACACGTCTGCTCCTGTGAGAAATGGACGAAGTCTGGCCCAGTAACTTTTATATCGTGATTGTTCCTCTTCAAGACACCAGTGAACATGCTGCAGGACACTGTTACTGAGTGTCTGTGTTATGTAGTCAGATTGATTTAATATAGTCAACAAAGGTGTACTGCATCTTTGCCTTCTAAAAGTGGTCTCAGCCTTTACATAATGAAAGCTGCTGTGGAGATCTAAAATACAATCACTCAGTTCAGAATTTTATCCTTGCATGTTGTACAAACATTCTTCTAACATTAAATATATAATGACTAGATAAAATGACTAGAAAAAGTGTGTGCCAATGACACATATATTTCCTTTCCATGGGTAATACGACTACATAATAACTGAAATTAAGGGAATGGGAAATTTTAGATGAAGAACTATTTATTTTCAAAAATAGTCTTCTTAAAATAGGTTTCTTGAAAAACAGAAAAGAAATAATTAGTCAATTTTTGACTGACTCTTTGGGTGCTATCTGTTCCTTTTCTAAACAATTTAATGTACACTTTGGTATCTATTGCATGGATTTTTAGAATAGTTATTAGCTTGCCAGCATTCAGTGATTTTTTTCCAGTGACATAAAGGAATTCAGCTTACAATTCAAAGTTGTTTTAGTTGCAATTTCGAATGTGTAGTATTCATTGAACAACTATCATGGTCTGCAAATATGAGCTTTTTCTCTCTTAATATCCATTTTTTTCTGGAGAATATGTTTCCTTCTTTCATGCCAATATTTTTCTTTCTCACCAATGAGAAAAATTTGTCCAAATAGTGAGTGTGGTTCACACTGTAGTGTGCTATAGCAGAAAGGTATTTATTTAATGAAAAGTTACATTTGCTTTAGCACCATCATTGATTTTAATATTTCACTGAGTTAACATATGTAAAATATACATGATATACATTTCAATGTACAAATTTTCACATCAAAATTTTTATAAAATCTTGTGTATTTAGATGGTAAAATTTGCCAATCTCACACATATATGTGTCTGTTAATCTGGGTTCTGCTTTTTCACTGTAATATATAGAATGCTTGAGTTTTTGAATATGAGTGTTAATACCAGATATTAATGTAAACTTACTGGGCTCCAACTTAAGAAATCTAAAAACGTAGTTATTACACAGTTTCATGATAACTGTGATATCATGGCAATTGTCCTTTTTTGCTTATATTTTGGTTGCTAAAATTGCAGCTATTACTGATGATTAAAATTTATGTTATATAGACTGAGACAATTTCTTCTCATTTTGCTATCCTGTTTTTTAAATATACTTCATTAAAAAATTTTATATATGTGCTTATGTGTGTGTGTTCTTGTGTAGATGTATGCTATATGTGCAAGTATCCATGAGTGTGAGAATAGGGAATTGCAAGCCCTGAAATGACTCATAGGCCTTTGAGAGATGCCTGAAGTGGGTCCTATGAACCAAACCAGTGCCCTAAATAAGTTCCCTTAACCACTGAATTATCTCTTCAGACCCCTAGTCATTCTTTTGTGCATTCATTTACTCTTTCCTCTTAAGTAATTGATGATATGCATAGGATTAAGAGAAAGTGTGAACAACATATAAATGATAATGGGCTAAATTATTGTGGATTTTATCTATTTTATTATTCTGTAAACTTGTTTTTTAGACAAATGTGTCTCACATATATACAATATATATGGACCAGTATTATGAACCCACCTCTTCTCACAAATCTCTCTCTAATTCTTATGATGATTCTTTTTGTTTTAAGACCCATTGAAAAAAATTAACCAGCTGTCTGAGTCACAGTGAGTTTGTGACATCTTAACATGTGATAGCCTGACTCAGTGGAATTTCCTTTCTAGCATGAAACATGAGAAAACAAATTTAGAATAATCTAAGCATATTTGTTACTTTTTATTGAATCTTGGGAAATATATTACTGAGTTTACATATTTTATTTTCTTCCTTACTAATATTTTATTCTTTTTTTTAGCATGAGTTTTGGTTGTGAGCCACCATGTGGTTTCTGGGCCTTGAACTCAGGACCTCTGGAAGAGCAGTCGGTGCTCTTAACCTCTAAGCCATCTCTCCAGCCCATATTTTATTCTTTATGTAATTGATTAAATCTATGCTAAAATCTTTATTTTCTAAAATTTTCACTATATGTTTGGGCATGGTGAGCTAAGCAGTTAGTAGCAAGTGCACAGATATATTCCAAAATTGACAATAAAAATGATTATCATTATTGCCATAGGTGAATAAAGACATGCATTGACATCTAAATATTTAATAATACTCATTATTTTTGCAAAATATATTAAAGTATGTCAATACTTTGAAAATACCCATGGCCTTGAATGTTTACTTCTTTAGTCAGAACTCATCCACCTGATGCAAATAACAACTTAAGAAGTAATTCATTTTAAAAACAACTTACTCCACATATCAGATCACAACTGTACTATGTCATTTTGGTAAGCTCCAAAGAGTGACAAAAGAATTTAACAGATGAAAAATAACACAAATTTGGGGTTGAAAATAATACTAAAGTTCTGGTGGCTCTCTCAGTAATCGGATGTGGCCAAAAACTTGCACCGTTTTTCAAATATAAAAAGTTAGTCAATATGAAACTTCTAGTTTTCCTCAAAATATACAAAAGTCAATTATGATGTTTTTAAGTCTCTGTATACCAAATTGATATGTTTGCTCTTCACTTTTCTTTAAAAAATAAGTCCTTTTTTTATAGGAAAGAGATATATATTGAGGACTATTGTTTTTCTTTATAAGGATATAAAATGTGATCAAAACAGTTTTTGATTGTGAATATATAGGAAGAAAGTATACGTCACAATACTCTATGCATAAATGATAGAAATCAGATGAGAGTTGTAAACAATACATATTTAAAGAGTGAAGTTTTATTACCTCTGATTTCTACATGTGTTCCTATTAAACATTGTGTTTGCTGGACATCTCAAACATGACACTGAGAGGACTGCAATGAGCAAGGCTGTAATCTCAGTAATTGAAAGTGAAGTGAAATGTACTGGTCATAATTAAATCTAGGTTTACACAGAACATTTTTATTAGGTAATTTAATTTTTCTGACTATATAAAGTGAAAGGTTCAATATGCTTAAACTTAATACAGTTATCAGATAATATAATAACTGTGGGAAATGTTCTATAGTATCTATAGTATGATAGCAATGGCTAGCTGAACTCCACAAAGATTACATCATTTTTATAAAATATTATTTCTCTTTCACTATATCTATTGATTGCAATCATTTCACTTGCTTAATGTTTTTATTCATTATAATCTAATGAAGATATGTCTGAATCAAATATACTGAATTTGCTATCAGTCCTAGAAATGATACAAGAGTTCTCTTGTTCTCAACCCTTTAATCATAACTTTAAATTTAATTATAATTCTTATAAACATGAATATTTTAAGTTAACTTTGTACAACAACTAATGTAAAATTGGGGGCAAGAAACAGTTAAATTTAGTTTGGGAAGTCCAAATAGTTTCAATTTAAAATTACCTTGTCAAGTGGATTAGGCAATGTCACAGGACAAATTATTATTGAGCAAACAGGAAGATGAGAGTTCTGATCCCCAACAATCATGTAAAAGCCCAAGATAGCATTATATATCTGTAATGAAGATCCTGGCAGTGCTAAGACAGACAGATATAGGAGCTTTCAGGTTGCATGACTCATGATTATAGTGAGAAACACTTGTCTCAAGAAAATAAGTACATCCAAAGAGGAAGATGCCAGACATTAAGTTCAGACTTCCCAACATACATAATCATGTAACTCATGTATACACACCAAAATCATACCTATACCCACACCCAGAACTATGAAAAAATTTTAAAGAATAGCTGTATTTTAATCTCTCATAGATTATCACTTGTCAGTATAAACTTAAAACTACTTGAAAATATTAATTTCTCATACATTTATATAAAAATGACTTTATGAACAACTAATTTCTCTCTATTGGTAAACATAGATTGGATAGAAAATTGAAATATGAACTTTCATTGCAAAATAAAATTATAAAGCTATTTACTTAAAGTTGTTGACTAGAAACACATAAAAATGCATTAGATAGCATTTAGGAGTGTCATGTTCAAAATAATTGAGCTTCATTTTATGTCTGCCCATTATTTATAAATTTTTAAATATTACACATCATAAATAACTATGTCATTTAAAACAATCAATTATTCATGATGGTAAAATGGAAACATAGTAAATACTTCCCTATGTTCCTAATGAGGCAAATGAGTAAAATTAGACTCCACTTTCAAGCAGATGCAAATGTGGTGTGTGTGCCACAAACAATCTGTAGATTTGTTTTCTCCTGCTTCTCCTAGTCTACCATTCTTCATTAAAAGTCTATGTGTGACAATTTTTATCTAACATTGTTCTCTTCATTAAGCAATGCTACTAGCTGGAAACAAGTAAAACATTAACATTCCAATAATATTTCTTAAAATTATCTAATTCTTTTCATTAGATCAATTGATTGCCAAATATTGCCAGATAATTCATCTCAATTTTATTGTGTCTTTTTATTCATATTACTAATACTATATATTTAATAAAATAAAATTCATGTATATTAGTTTTTTTGATTAAGAGAAATAATTATTCATTTTACCAAATATTTACCAAAAATCACATTCTTCCCTCCTTCCTCCTCCTCCCCCCTCCCAGCCTCTCCCTCCCAACCCACCCCCCATTCCCTCCTATAAGAAGGTAAGACCTCCCATGGGGAGGTACATTTAGCAAAGGCAGGTCCAAGCCCCTCCCCCTGCCCCAAGGCTATGCAAAGTGTCTCATCATAGAAGTGGGTTCCAAAGGGCCTGCTCATGCACCAGGGATGGACTCTGATCCTACTGCCATCCAACCCCCAAGCAGATCATGCTACACAACTGTCTTGATATGCTTGATAGGCCGAGGGCCTTGTCCAGTCCCATGCAGGCTCCACAACCATTGATCTAAATTTCATGAGTTACCACTAGTTTGGTGTAGTTGTCTTTGTAGGTATCCCCATCATGATCTTGATGCCCTTGCTCAAAGAATCCCTATTCTCTCTCTTCTACTGGACTCCTGGAGCTTAGCCTGGTGCCTGCCTGTGGATCTCTGTGTTTGCTTCCATCAGTTACTGGAGAAAGGTTCAATGATGACAGTTAGGGTACCCATTGATCTGATTACTGGGGTAAGCCAGTTCAGGCACCCTCTCCACCATTGCTAGTAGTCTAAGGTGGGGTCATCCTTGTGAATTCCTGGGAACTTCCCTAGCACCCAGTTTCTCCTTATCCCCATAATACCTCACTGAAGACAGCTTATGTTGGAGAGGAAGTGGAGCAAGGGGAACACTCCTCCACTGTTGGTGGGAGTACAAATTTATATAGCCACTTTGGAAATCAGTATGATGGTTTCTCAGAAAACTGGTAATCACTCTTCCTCAAGACCCAACTACACCACTCTTGGGCATATACCCAAGGAATGCTCAATCATACCACAAGGACACCTGCTCATCTATGTTCATAGCACCATTATTCATAATAGTCAGAGCATGGAAACAACCTAGATGCCCCTCAACTGTAGAATGGATAAAGAAAATGTATTACATATACACAGTGGAGTACTACTCAGCAGTGAAAAACAGTGACATCATGAAATTTGCAGGCAATTGGATGGAACTAGAAAATATCATCCTGAGTGAGGTAACCTAGACTCAGAAGAACAAACCTGATATGTACTCACAAGTGGATACTAGATGTAAAGCAAAGGATAACCAGACTGCAGCTCACAGAAGCTAGCTAACAAGGAGGATCCTAAGAGGGATGAATGGATCACCCTGGGAAGGGGAAATAGATGAGATCTCCATGAGTGAACTTGGGATGAGGGGTGAGCAATAGAGGGTAGGGGATGGGGGAATGAGAACATAAGTGAATGGGATGGTCGAGAATGGGATGGTCAATCTGGAACAGGGATGGAGTGGGAGAGCAATGAAAGTTTAGTGGGTTTTTTTTTTTGTTTTTGTTTTTTAAATATGTGTGTGTGTGTGTGTGTGTGTGTGTGTGTGTGTGTGTGTGTGTGTTTGAGTGTACATACCTCAAGGAAAGCACATTTAGATCACAGAACAAGGGTTAATTCTTGAATTATTGGTCAGGAATTTCCAAGAGACACCCATAACATTATCAGATACCTATATTGGCCTTCATGGTTCTCCATAACTGGAATAGGAGTACCTACTGCTCATAGCACCATGTACTTCAGATCCAGGGCCCAGAGGACCCTGAGCTGGAACTTCCAGGTTTTTTGTTGTTGTTGTTGTTTCTATTTTTTCAACCTTAGCTCCAGCTTTAAATATTTGTCTCTTACTGTATTCAGTGTGTACTTATGAGTTTCTGTGATTCTGAGTCAAATCTGATTTTTAAGAATTCTTTTCTATCATACACAAAAATCTTCCTTCCTGTAAAGTGTGTAAAGTCTTCTGGTTCAGTTCCTGTTTCCTATCTGCCCATTTAGCAATTGGTTACAGAATTTTCCACATCTTACTTGATGTCCTTTCTTACATTTTCAATCAAACAAACATACTCTTGATTAAAAGTCAATTCAAATGCCACCCTCCAATGGGAGCAATCTGTATCGTTTCAAACAGATGAGCCCCTTTTTTCTGAACTCCCCAAACACCGTATTTTTCTCTATTACAGCAACTTCTGATGACATTTAGTTAGAAATTACTCTAGAGTAGAAATCAGGTCTTCAGGAAAGGTCAAACAGCTAATGACGTTTGGAAGTTTTCTGTTTGGATACTCACCAGAACAGTATTCATGCATGTGTGCACATACAGGCATTTACCGATGATATAGTTTAAGGTTAACTTACTCTAATTGGTAACGATATATGTTTATATGTCTCATCTCTGATGATCAGAAATAGTAAGATGGAACTGATAATCTTTGTTATATCAACACTTTGTAACATAAATTGAATCAATATTCCAATACTAATTATCATACTCTGAGTGAGAATGGCTTGACACCACAGGGTCAAATATTTGAATGTTTGTTCCCTAGTTGGTGGAACTGTTTTGAAAAGGAGTGAGAGGTGCAGCCCTATTGGAGTGGGTGTCTTTGGGGGTGGACTTTGAGGTTTCTGAAGACCATTCCAGGCATAACCTCATTCTCTTGCCTCAAAGATGTAGAACTCAGGTACAAGAGTGTCTGTCTGCTGACATAAACCCTGCCATGATGGCCATGGACTTATTCTCTGGAACTGTAAGCAAGACCAGGCTATATGCTTCCTTTTATAGGTTGCCTTGGGCATGGAGTCTTTTCATAGCAATAGAAAATTAACTAAGACACTGAAAATAGATGTAAGAATGCATGTATTCCTGTCAGTTTTCAGTAAATGTAGTTTGAGTTTTCCTGACTGGACCACAGTCAGGCAAAATCTCTCTTACCCGCCAGGCCCACAGTCGCTCAGACCCAACCAAGAAAGCACACAGAGACTTATATTGTTTACAAACTGTATGGCCATGTCAGGCTTCTGTTATCTACTTCTTCTATCTTAAATTAACCCATTTCTGTTAGTCTATACTTTGCCACATGGCTTGTGGCTTACCGGTGTCTTTACATGTTGCTTTTCATGGCGGCGGCTGGCGGTGTCTCCTCCCCAGCCTTCTACCTCCCACAATTCTCTTCTCTGCTTGTCCCGCCTATATTTCCTGCCTGGCTACTGGCCAATCAGCACTTTATTTATACAGAGTGATATCCACAGCAAGTAAACATTATTTCAAATGATAGAAATATTTATACTAACCAAGAAATGACTATATCAAAGAGAAAAATCATTGGTTCAAGGGATAAAACTCACAAGAGGTACACTTCTCAATTTTTAATCTATTCTATAATGCACATAGATGGTCATTAAATATTAAATAAGGTTTCAATGTATATTTAGGAGTTAACCAAATTGTGTTTTCTCCCTTAATAGACAATAGCCTTAACTTGAATATCAACAGCATCTTATTTAATTTATTTATTTTTTACATTCTTGGGAAAATGTTATGCATACAAATTTTTATTGAGTGGCTTTAATTTAAACCACACATGTTTAATTAAGTGCCCTAGCTGATTTCCATGAATTTCTGTAACCAGTTCTAGATCTTAGGTGATTCTGATATAATAAAGTGTTAGCTGCTTAGCTAGGGAACTGTCATTAGAGTGAAACAGCCAAATAGGAGGCAGAAGTCAAAGTGTACTCTCATCTTACAATAAAGTGGAGAGTTTTTCTGATGGATTGTGTTTCATTCTATTGTTTACATTGTTCAGCAGGGAGAAAAAACCCACTTCAATTTATTAAAGCACTCACTTAATCTTAACCCCCTGGTATATGAGAACCATCATAACTAGCTGCAGTTTTAAATAGCACCAGATAGTTAATCAGATGCCTCAGATTTGTAGTTGGAGAAGTTTGAAAGTCATGATCTGATAAATCAGTCTTGGACCTCTTGTAATGCTCGAGCTATATATTACTTCAATATTAGATGTGCTCTATTACCAATAAATAAATATATGATAAATAAGTGGTTATAAAACAAAAGTTGTAATAAAAAACACATTTCTTCATCTCACACTAAATTTGCAAAATTTAATCTAATTCTTATTCTTACTTTTACAACTTCGATATCATTTGTCTTACAGTAAGAAAATAAAAAGGGAAACGCCATGTTCACTGAAACTGATGCATGCTACAGTGAAAAAACACATGATTATTACAATAAAATTAAATGAAAGTAATTCAAAATCTGATACACACCTGTCTTATGAAAATAATTTCTGTTATCATTTTGATTTCACATACTAAATGAGTATATTTCCATTACTAAAATGACAGAAAACATAAGAAGGAGTCTTTTAATTAGTTTTAGAATTCTGAGTATGAAGGAATAAAAATTTTAATTTGTGCCGAAGAAATTAAGAAAATATACTTCAAAATGGACTCGTGAAGATTGATAAAAAAAAAATGGTTGTTTAATCAGTCACTTAATGAAAAAGAAAATGAATTTTTGTTGTTTCATCTATGTAAAAATAACAGCAATTTGATAGAAAAGAAGAAAATATACAAATACTAAATTATGATGTGTCAACACAGTTGACTTCAAACTGGTTGAATTTTCCATAAGAAAAATAATCTGGAAGAACATTTGACTATGCATGGATAAAAAAAGGTTATAAATATGTCAGTCACTAGAGAAACAAAGGATCCTGGATCAGGTAATTAAAACAATTTTAAGAAACTCTTGTCTTCCATTTTGTATATGCAAAGACAAGAGAAAGGGATTAAATTGATACTGAAAAATATTAAACAGACTGTTCAGTGGTCAAAAACACTCACCATTTAGCCTTTGCAACAACTACAAAATGGCAAAGGCCAAGCAATAGTGTGATTTTTTTTAAACTTCTTTTGGGGGATATTGTAGTTGTACTATGACTTTAAATCTAGATGGTTTATAATAGTTTAATTTTCTTTTATTATTATTATTATTATTATTATTATTATTATTATTATTATTATATTTGTGTTTTGATTTTATACATCAGCCATGGGTTCCTCTGTCCTCCCCCCTCCCGCCCCCACTCCCACCTTCTGCCCATCCCCGCCCCTCCATTCCCATCTCCTCCACGGCAAAGACTCCCCTGGCAAAGATTGATTTTACCAGTGTCACCTGACATGTCGCACTACTATATTTATGACATTTATGCATTCAGGCCCATCTGGACATCTGGACTATGTACTGATGATATTATTTTTAATTGAACAACTGAAGATTGTACATGTGTGAACCTGTTTGTATAATACATTTCTCCAATATTGTTGTATGACTAGTTATTGGTATTTGTAATTTATTTATGTAGCTTTGAGTTATATCTAGTACCCTTTATTCATCCTAAAATATTCATTAAAATTTTCATAGTGTTTATGTTTGGTGATAAATAAACTCTTTTTTTAAATGTAAATTTGTATTTTGATTTGGGAGATTATCCATAATTTTCTCTTATATAACTAGTAATAAATAAACTGTTTTTTTATGTGTTTGTCTTTTTTCATTGTCATATTATATTGCTTCCTGCATTCTTATTTTTAATAGGTGAAACTGAGTGCTTAAACACTTAGGATAGGAGAAAGGAGGGTTATAGATCCAAAAGTTATATTTGTATATCATTAATAGGCAGTTACTGCTCATTTATTTGTTATAGATTGTCCCTAGAGGTATGTTTTTACTTATCTGAAATGTAAGCCATTCTCCCCTGCATGCAATGGATCTATCTCTCTGTACACTTTTCCACACAGAGCAGAAGAGTTTTGGGTGCCTACTCTTACCAGCAATTAAGAACTGCAGAGATAGAGACACAATCCCTGGCACAGA
Organism: Onychomys torridus; assembly: GCF_903995425.1. Taxonomy (NCBI): domain Eukaryota; kingdom Metazoa; phylum Chordata; class Mammalia; order Rodentia; family Cricetidae; genus Onychomys; species Onychomys torridus. The sequence goes on along the minus strand of NC_050457.1, from coordinate 54,142,755 downwards.
GGGGACACAAAGCTACTGTTAGACCAATGTCAAAAGAGAAGGACGGAAGTTCAACAAGTAGACACCATCATTTCAGTTCAAACCCAATCGCCATATGAGCTGGAGGTCTTCCCACCCTTTTGAGTTGTTTTCCAACTCAGGAAGTTGGTGGTAATGCTTGTCAATAAAGTCTAGATTACTGCTAAACCATTTTTCCAGATTAATTTTATTAATGAATGGCAAAAAAAAGAAATCACCTGTTAGTACCACAATATACAAAAATGAATTATTCTTATTTTATGTAAAGGTCAACCATAGATCTATTGCTCATGTGCTTAGAAATCAAATATACTTTTGATGACTAGGATAATCACCAAAACTGAATATCTACACACAAATGTGAATAAAGCAGGATGTCTTAGTTTTGTTTCTCCTTTCTTGGTAAATGAAATTATAGATAGTATCATCATTATTAGAATATTTAGTCTCCAAAATAAATAGCATCGTGGTTTTTATCTGTCTGTTTTCTTTCTCTATCAAACATTTTAGATGTAATTTTCTTATTGTAATTTTGCAGCTGATAATCATAAAATTATTTTGAGTACCCACAAATAATTTAAGAACACTGCATATGACACTTTTGAATACTGATACTTGATTAAAAACACATGCTTTGTAAATATTTTGTCACATCTTTTCTACACTGGATGAAAAGACAAGACAAAACATTTCTTCCATTTTTTTTTTTTGCTTGTATACAACACATCTTTACTACATCTATCTGTCCTTGGATACATGTTCAGATTTCTTCTTCTTGATATTGTGAATAATATTACTAGGAATGTGAATGACTGTACAAATCTTCAAAACCTGCCTCTAATTCTTCTGGTTATATGATAAAAGAAGTAGAATTGGCATGTGTTCATTTTTTTTTTTTCGAGATAGGGTTTCTCTGTGTAGCTTTGCGCCTTTCCTGGAACTCACTTTCAAGACCAGGCTGGCCTTGAACATGTCACATGTCTTCATTTTTAATGTTTAATAGCTTCTTCTCTCAAACAATACATCCCCAAATAATTTCCCCTCCCCAATTCCTGCCAGCTGTGCTCACCCCTGTCTCCCCAAGATCCCAGGCTACCTCCATTTCCCTCAGAAAAGAATAACACATGTGGTTTCCTGAGTTTCCTTTGCTATTATAGATCAATAACAGTTTGTGGCATGGTATGTCCTTTTCAAACTTAGTATAAAGAACATCCATGCGCTGGTATGGATTTGTCATGATACATATACATATCTGGGTTTGAGTGCTAGACCTAATAAAAGTCTAAATATTTAATAAGATGCATCTGACAATAGAAATAAAACACCTATTTTTCCAAACAAAATTGAGTCAGGTTTTTACATGCCTATTATCTACTTCATTTTATATCCAGAATTCCCAAATCATAGCATACTAAGCTCTGAAAGTTCATCAATTTTTAAGTAATTAACAGTTTTACTTCACTTTAGGCTCTCATCTTTCCCTGTACACACTCATTATTATGGTTGTCAATTATCGTCTTAACTGTATGATTTTAATAAAGGTAGTTCTACTATTAGCAAATTGCTCAGAAGCTACTAATAGCTCTCTGGAGAGCACTTGTCTCACCCTATATCTCCCAACTTATCAAAAGGTCACATTAATTATATCTCCCTTACTGAGAGGAAATCAAGATGTCAGTTAGAGGGACTCACAACTGTGCTCAGAACAAGCAGAATGAATCAGTGGCATTGACTGTCCCCAAGTAGCCTTTTAAAGAAATTTACTATTGTAAATGCAATCAACCCAAGTGTAACTATAAATCTGGTTTTAGTTTAGAGACTTGCTTTTTTTTTTTTCTGAAAATACTAACTCATTATTTGTTGTTAATTTCCATAGTAAGATATTATGCTGTCATATAGTTGTTAATAAACTCATATAACATTGATGTTAATATAGTCTTCACAAGGTTTCATTGTGCAAGTAGATAGAGTCTTTCCTCTACTATTTCAGTTGTCAGGAAATCCTGTGTGTAAGTTGATACCCCACAATTTTCTCCCCTTGTGATTCAGAGTTTTTAGGAATTAATTATAAGGAAGCAAGAAAAGATGCCAGAAAAGTTCTGGGAACTGAACATGTCTAAATAATAATAAATAACAATCGAATCTTTACCTCTATAGCTGTTTCTGTCATTTCAAATGAACTGCATGTGCCATCAAACTATCATTACACACCTATTGTCAATAAATTGTACAAGGAACATTATTTTATCATATACTATAGACTTCAACAAATTGTTGATTATATAAATTAAGAAGTATACTAGTATCTGTACTTACTTATTGCTGTAAATCAGACTAATAATACATGGTGGCTCAGGCATGTTTTAAGCTTTAGCAGATAATATTTATCTTTTTAGACTGATAAGTTTTGAGACACTACTTAAACAATTGGGATAGTTGTCATAAAACACTGAATCCTGATTCAGTCCCCTTAGTGTCAAAATAAAATTTGGCAGCTAATTCCCCAAAAACAATAGATATAAAAATTTAAGTGGAGTAATGACTGAAATATTAAGAATTCCTGAGAGAAGCTGGGGAGAGGGACTCAGATCAACCAGTCATGCTACTCAGGTTGGAAACATCTCTGTTCAATGTCCTGTCCCCGAGTATTAGAGTTACTCTGGTAACACTTTCCAAAAACATAGCTCAGTTGGCATCATTGACATAATGTACACTAGCCATTCTTTCTGAGGTGGAGAAAGATTAGAATCAATAGCGAGTATTTAAATGTAGATTATTTTGCCAGCTTATCAATTATTTCCAAATGACATTAAACAAGACAATGTAAACATCTGAAATTTGCATGGAGAAATGTAGCCAAGTAGGCAAAAGCACATTCTCTCACACAAAAAAGGCAAAGCAAAAACAAAATCAATCAAACAAACAAAAAACTTAGATTTTCAAGAAAATAAATTTTTGAAGAGTTTATATTCTCACCAAAAGTTTTACATGTATGAGATGAACAGGTTAGAAATCTGAACTTTAAGCAAACGGCTCTTCCATATCTTTAGAACATTGTTATTAAATCGAATTATCCTGAGTGATACCTTTTGTATTCATGGTGTAATATGACAAGTTACTTAACATTTCTAAAGCTATTTTTGTGTGTGGATTCTAAGTATCTAATAGATTGAAGGCAAAAGTAAAACTGTGAGGTAAGATGATGAATTTGATAAGCATTGAATTAAGTAAGCTTCAAATGAAACTGCTTGGCTGGATAGACATATCTCTTTTCCACATTCCATTCTAAGACTTTCTTCTATTACTCGTTGTAAATTTGAAACTCATAATTATCATTTATCTCAAAATCTAATAATTGTAGGGCATAGCTAATCTAATTTCCACTTTCTTATAATGAACACTTAATTATATCTTAGGCTAAATGATTTATAATTCTTTTTTTGATGCATCTGAATCTTACTTCTATGATATCTTGGACCCAATTTTAACTTTACTTGTATCCATAATAAAACACTATAATAATGTCCTCATCAGCACATCAGGCCTTTCAACTTCACATGTATTTCACACCAGAGAAGCATGGATTCCAATCCTGTCTTTATTCAAATGCAAATTTACCTCTAAGGAAAACATGGAAAACAAGAAATCTCCCTCCAGTTCCTGTTTTCAGACAAGTCTCCTGGGATGATTTATATAAATACTTGTTTGACTTAGTTAAATTTCATTTATCATTAATACGAATGTTATGGAGGTAACCATCCACTCTCTGACTAGCTTTCAGTTTTAAGCAACAGGAGGTAATTCATGTACTGATATGGTCAATCTGTTCAAATTCCACAATTGTGGAGGTCATAAGCCCTGGAAGGAACCTACAACTGTTGTTTTACTAAATCTTCATGGCCTTATGCCACCATCTAAATATTTAGATGTATACCAATGGATCCATGATACTCACTCTCTATCCTTCACCAGAGAGGTTTTTCAGTAGAGTGGATGTCAGTAAAAGCACAGACTCATGGCTGATTAAGATGATGATTTTTGAGTGGTCAGCTCTTAACAGGACATTTATACTAATATCTCTACAGCTCAAGGAGTATTACAGGTTTCAGGCAGAAGAAATATAAGAGCTGGATGCTAGGAACAAGGCAGGGACATTCAGTTGTCTGGGTGTGACACAGCCTCAGAAGCCATAAACTTATGGTAGCTAAGGTTGCTGTACTGGAGATTCACAAGACTATGTCATCAATAGTCAGTCATGGGTGTAGGACATGCTAATGGGGCTGCATACTCCTGTAGAAATCATTGAATATTGCTGGATGTTGAAGAGAAGGAGTCATTTTATTCCATTTTGGACCCATCTGTGAGCCAATAGGCTCCAATGAACATTCCAGGCTGGTAGGCTTACAGGGTACTCCTGTTCAATGGGTCACAAACAAAGAAATCACTTAACATGAGAGAGGAGATAATAGGGGAGAGAGGTAGCTTGAGGAAGTGGGCAGGAGAAAACAGGGCAGGAAGAGAGAGTAATCAGGATGTCTTTGAAACATATGTATTTATCCAAGAATAAATCTAACTGAGTGTACTATTACTCTGCTAAGTGGACATTAGTGTATCTCTTGATAGGACTTCTTTTGGCAGTAAATGACAATTTAACACTAAATTTTAAACAAGAAAGGGAACAAAAACAGATATAGACAAAGAAACCCATTATTTTGCATGGGCATGCATCCACCCTTAAGAGTATGTTGTGTGTGTGTGTGTGTGTGTGTGTGTGTGTGTGTGTGTGTGTGTGTGTTTTCCCAGTTATATGTCCTTGAATGAAAAAAATAAATTTTCTTTTCTAAGTAGTTATTAATTGGAGATATCTTTTGAGTTTGGTATGGGGACATGTGTCTATTTCTCCTTTCAATTCAAGGACCCCATCTGGTGCAGACCTGTGAGGGCCCTGTGTAGGTCATCTATGCTCCAATCCTGTTGCTTTAGAGAACCTGTTTTCTTGGCATCCTCCTTCCCCCTGGCTCTATGCTCTTTCATCCTCCTCTTTAGCAGGGTTCTCTTTTTGAATTATTAATTTCACCGAAGAAAGCAAGAAGCCTATTAAAGGATTACTCTGACTATGAGAAAAGGGACATTGAAGGAAAACCTGTGAGTGGCTTTCAGAGAGCAAGGTGAGGCGGACGGAGCAAGAATCCTGTAAAAGTCTGAGAAAGTGGCTGGACAGACTGTCAAGAATGGCAGCTGTGCAAGATATTCTAGCAAAAAAAAAGAATCTAATTAACCATATAATTTTAGCTAAATAAAGTCAAAGCCCACAATGATGAGAGAGAGAGAGAGAGAGAGAGAGAGAGAGAGAGAGAGAGAGAGAGAGAGAAATACAAAATCACTGACAGATATGCGCAGAGGCAAAGAGAGACCAGTCAGAGGTAAAAAGAGGTCAGATATTGTCATGCTATCGTGACAGTAAACCCAGTGTCTCCGAATTTGAGGATATTTTTATTCAAATATATTTATCCAAGAATCACTGGACTTTAATATATTACTTTTTAAGGTTTGATTTCATCTGCATTTGAGTAAAGTATGTCAGTTTATGAGCACAGAAGGGAATGAAGTAGTAAGTGTAGCAACAGTGAATGGTAAAAGCAGTCTAATGGCATATATTAACATATTAGAACGTAGGTTAGCTGTATACTTGAAAAATGACAAGCATCATGACTATACAGAATATTTTCAGGGCAGAAGAGAAATTTTTTTTATAGAGAAATTTGGAATAAATCAAACTCGTTAAATACCTTAATATTCTCAGGCACTGAATGTCGGATGATACAGCATATATTCTTGCTGAGGTGATGTAACATGCAGTAAGGCACGCCACTCCCAAAATATTGATTAAAATGTTTAAGCTAGGTATAATATGGCACTTACATATATCCTCTCCTTTCAGGAAGACTCTAAAATGGGAACCTTCATAAAATCTGGATTCACGATAAAAACAATGTAAAAAAAGGCATCCCTTTGTTTTCATCAATTAATATTTTACTAAGGTGAAAAATTAACTTTAGTCCAATAGAGACAGTGTTCCCTATGGAGATGTCTGTGTTGTCCAGGCTTCCCTACTTGCACTTAGATCAGGAGTGAGTTACTTGGTTTATTTTCCTGTCTGTTCCCCCATTAAATTGTGTAGCACTGGTTTCTAAACTGAAGCTGTTGATTATATTTGTGTATCTTGGGAGAAGAAGCCCCTAGGATGATGGCACCTGGTCTGAGGCATCAGCAAAGAAAGACACAGCTCGCACGTGGCCTGTACAGAGGGTGACAGGACTCCGAAAGGGGGGCCATGAGAAATTGATAGATTCAGGTCATGTTTCTGAAAAATTGCTTCATTGAAAGAAAATGGTAAAGGTTGAGCGAGCTGAGTGACACGGCGACGGGAGAGCAGGGGAAGAACACACACAACCGGAGTGCTTCCTGGAGCACCTGCGATAGATTATGACACACAATCTTCCAAACAAATTTATTAGGGGAATGGAGCCTGGGAGTTAGGAGAGCATTCTCTGGAAAAGATGCTGGCTCATTTAACGTTTAACTTTCTTATTTTCCTGTTTGAATTTGGTCAAATTTAGTTAGACTTTTGAAAGCACTCTTTCTTCCTTGTAGCGTAGAGACATATGCATTTTAGACCAATTATGAGTGATTTATTAAATCCTTAGTCTGCCATCCCAAATAAATGTGAAACAAACTGCAAGTCAAACACTTATTCACAACACAGTTGGCTTGAGAACAGGTTTAATTTGAATTTATTTAGTAGCAAAAGCTGACCTAAATTAATCTGAAAATGATGGAATCTTATTTTTGGCCATATGGACTAACAATTTATGTTTCTCTGACAAAATAGTGGCATGAATTATTATTTTTTCCAAAATTAAAAATGCAGAAATCAATTAAGTCACTGGTGCTAAAGATTTTTGTAATGTTTGCAGTAGTGTTTGGAATACTCTTTCCCTTTACATAATTATGAAATTTATGTAATTCAAAAGTATTGAAATAAATAACTTGGAATGATATTACTGTAGAATTCATATTTAATCCAAATATTTATGTATTGCATTAAACAGCATTTATATTGCTTGATTTTATTTAAGCATTTATTCTTAGTAATTTATAAACTTCTGTTCATTGGATAATAAATAAGTACCTGTATGTTCATGTGTGTGAAGTCATTTAAATTTACATAATTTAATCTAGAGAGGATTATCAGTGTGGTGATGATTAGGACAATCTGATTTATAACAGGAAAGATAAAATTGCAGTTTACCTACTTGCTATTACTTCTGGGTAGTTTTTATTTCTTATTGTGTGCATGTGTTGGGCAGAAGTGCATGTGGAAATGAAAGGATAACTCCTTCTCATACAATCGACTTTTCCTGGGAAGCTGCTGCATGTACACATGTCTACTCACTCCAGAATGGGAACCCATGGTAGTCAGTAACACTTGCACCAAATTCCAACTCACTAAAGGGAGTATGGGTAATGAGAAGCAGAGTTGATACAAAAGAAGCTTTATGACCAAAAATTTCGCCTCCCTACAGCTTAGAGGTGTCTGCATAATTAGTAGGCAGCAGGGCAGAACCAAGAGACTTGTCCTCTGGACACCTTACCTGGTAGGTCTCCTTTATACACAGTTACATATCCCTCTCTTATAAAGTGTTGTTGAGGAGCCTTCAAGAATCTTCCAAGTTTCCACTTGATAAGCATGTGACTCTTTGTTTACCTCTTGAGACTGGAGCATATCACTTCATCCTGAATGGAATGCTTCAGTACTTGAGAATTTGCTATAAAACAAAGCAAACCTAAGAAGAATTTTAGGAAGGTTTAGATCATTCAATTTTATTCATATTACATATTATAGAAGAAAAATTAATATATATATGTGTGTATGTGTAGTCATGTATATTACTAACAGAATTTTTTTTGAAAACCACTTTGTACTAATTTTTAATTTTTACATTAAATTTAACTTAAACATATTACAAGATTAAGCCAACACTTTAATTACATTTCTGCTCGTAGTTCTCAGTTCAAGTTTCTTAAACAGTCAAAATAGTAGTAGTTACTATACTCACTCTATCAACCTCTAACTTACTATCAAAACCTCTTGATATTTTAAAAAGAAATGTTTAATTCAGATATTAGGTAATAGTCGATTGTTACCTAAATTTTTAAAAAATATCTTTTAATCATATTTTCCATATCCCAGAGCCTGCCAACCTTACTGCCAATTCAAATTATGTCCCCCCTCTCTCTTTCTCTCTCTCAGAAAACAACCAAACATATGCATAAGTTTGTGTGTATACATGTGTGTAAGTGCAAATGCAATCATATAGTCAATTTCAAAGGAGATGGGTTTTGACTTCATAAAATCTAATTTTTTTCTTTATGTAGACAACTAAAATATGTGTATTTTTGTATTTAGGAACTTAAAAACTAGTAGATTTGTTTCCTTTTGCTTTCATCACAATTTTGTGTTCATGGGATTTATGTAATGTATTTATGCTATGATAATAAAATAATTAGATACTTTGAGGTTCATACATATTTTAATAAGATTATGTATGCAATGGCTCATTCTTTGTCTTTATATGTTTGTGTATGTCTGTGTTTTTATGTATCTGATAAATATGGATGTATGTTGTGGGTGTATTTGTGTGTGTGTGTGTGTGTGTGTGTGTGTATGTGTGTGTGTTAGTGATGGTGAATGTGCTCATGCATATATACATGTGTGCCTGCATGGGCGTTGATGTCTGGTGTTTCCTTCTACTGTTGTCTTCCTTGTTAATTTGTAGGAAAGGATCTAAAGCTGCTTCTGAGCAATTCAGCAAAAACAGTGGGCTGTGACTTTCTCCTCCCCAGCTCTAGGTCTATGGGCACATGTCACAGGACCACCACATTGTCTTTCTAAGAGGAAGAACTTTCACTGAAATACCACCAGAGAGAAATCCAGAAAACAAATGGAAGAAAACCAGAGAACTTAAAATCCTGATTTTTAAAACTTATTTAATTTGGTACTTCAACTTAGGTGCCCTTTTTTTTTTTTTTTTTTTTTTTTTTTTTGTATAGGTTGAGGACGACATTCTCTTTTCAATGTTTTATGGACTTCACTTTCATGCTGTGAACTCAGAGGCAAGAGCTTGCTAGGATCATCTAATATCTCAACAACAGTTTAATGATGGTGGTGTTAGGTGGAATTTTTATTTACTGGTCCTCTTTGAACTTGGACTTAACGTAAGACATTTTACTGACCATAAAGGTCCACTATGTGAAGAAGAGTGAGATCTGTCACTTCTTTAGAGGTAGAGAGAAGGACTTTCCCGCTGTCAGCAATTTTTTCATATATTTATTTTTAATATATTTTTAACCATTTTAGGTGTGGGTTTGTTTTCCTGCATGTATGTCTGTGATCTGGACACTGAGTACCTACCTAGAGTCCATATGAAGCCAGAAGAGGGTGTAGGATCCCTACATCTTGGTGCTAGAGTTACTGACAGTTGTGAGCTATTGTATAGGTACTAGGAATTTAACTCAGGTCCTCTGGTAGAACAGTCAATGTTCTTAATTGTTTATCTCTCTTTCCAATCCTAGCATTCGTCCTTATTTAATGTGAGTTGCAAAGACCTGATGCATGTCCTTATGACAGCATAGCAAATAATTTACCAATGATCTACCCATCCCTGTCGATACTTTATTTTAATCTTAGACAACTAACTAAAGCATCTGTGTGGTGGTATTGTGTTCCTCAAAATATTGTGCACCCTAATAAACTTATCTGGGGTCAGAGACAGAACAGCCACAATATTAACCATGAGGATAGGCAGTGGTAGCACACACCTTTAATCCCAGTACTTGGGAGGCAGAGCCAGGTGGATCTCTGTGAGTTTGAGGCCACATTGAAAATAGCCAGGCATGGTGACTCACACCTTTAATTCCAGAAAGAGAGCCTTTCATTCCAGGGAGTGATGGCAAAAAACAGAAAGATATATGAGGTGTGAAAACTAGGAAAGAGTTAGTTAAGCATTTGGCTGGTTCTGCTTTTAGGCTTTGGAGCAGCACAGTTCAGCTGAGATTCAATCTAGATGAAGACTCAGAAGCTTCCAGTCTGAGGAAACAGGATCATCTGAGGAACTGGCAAGGTGAGGAAGCTGTGGCTTGTTCTGTCTCTCTGATCTTCCAGTGTTCACCCCAGTAACTTGCCTCAGGGTTTGATTTTATTAATAAGACCTGTTAAGATTCCAGCTACAACAATATATGTATGAAAGTTATTATTTGGTATAAAGACAATGTAGTGAATGCATTATTTCTGGTATTTGACTTTATTTAAAAATGAAATGTAACATTCTTGATGCAGCATATCTAAAATTGATTAAGAATTAGGTGCTAAATTATAATATAAATTTGCTTTTAAAGTTAGGTAAACATTATTTTCCTAATAAATAAAACACTTCAAAGAAAAATATTAACTATGTGTAACTTTTTAAAAACACTGCTCTAGAAACATAACTTTTTACATTTATAGTTTAAAATAATAAAAATATTCTAACAGGTTTAAAGCATTATTCTCTTAGACTAGAAGTGTGAAGTCTTAACATTATCAAGGTCTACAATTTCTTCTCTACCATACATGAAATGAATGTAGATAACTTTGTGTCTATCAAATTTTTATGAAGGCCATGACTTAAAATTACCTGTCATAATAATGGGTATTTCTTAAAATTGATTTAGATAGCTTCTTTAATTTTAGATTTATCCTTGTCTCCAACTCCCCGTGTTTCTTCATTCTCCCCATCAAATTTTCTTAATTTTTTTTTTTTTTTTTGGTGTGGACACAGGGTCATCTCATGGCTTAATGTGAGAGTATTATTAGTTTCTGTAGAGAAATTCTTCCTTGGGAAAATTAACTTAAAAAAAATCACTGGCTTTTAATATGCTTATATGAACAGCTATTTAAAAATAGAATTTCCTGAAATTCAAAGTATTTTGTTTTTGCCCAGGCAGCTTGTTCCCTTTAATCTATTTATTCTAGTTGTATAGGGAACACTGCTTTTTATATGAAGTATCATCGATTCTTTTGACTCTTTTTCATTAGACTCCTTTAAACAACCAGTAGGAGACAAGAGCATGAGATGAGATGGAAGAGAAGGACGTGCTTAGCTGGGTCATGTGTGTGACTCTGTCAGGAAGTATGGCTTGTATTCTAAGGCTAGTACTGACTTCCCTTCTCAGATGGTGTTGGGCATCACTTATCTACATCTTTAGGTTATTTGAATATGACTACCTGGTTTGTGAGCTTCATACTGTCACTTAATTTATGCATTTTTCAACTTTTTCCCAGTGTTCAGTTTTCTTATCTATGTGTCTGAATGTTCAGTCATTAAACACCGTGTACTGGTTATTTCATGTGTCAACTTGACACAAACTAGTCTTCAGGTAAGCGGGAGCATCCGATGAGGGCATGTCTCTATGAGATCCAGCTGTAAGGCATTTTCTCAATTAGTGATCCATGTGGAAGGTGCCGGCCCATTGTGAATGGTGCTTTCCCTGCGCTGGTGGTTCTAGGTTGTGTAAGAGGGAAGGCTGAACAAGCCATGGGAAGCAAGCCAGTAACCGCTTCTTACCATGGCTTGTTTGAGTTCCTGTCCTGACTTCCTCTGGTAATAAACACCAATGTGGAAGTGTAAGCCAAATAAACCCTTCCCTCTCACACTTGCTTTGGGTCATGATGCTATAATGCAGCAATAGAAATCCTAACTAAAGACACACTGGTTATATGCTCAAATTCATGTTTTCTTTTGAAATGAGAAGCATCTCACTGAAACCCATCACAAAAACCAGAGACTGAGAACAAATACAATTATCTGTGTAAAATATACATACACACGTGTTAATTTTGCATGTTACCAAAGTAAGGAGACAAAAAAATATTTACACAGATTTGATGTCTTAGATTGAGGGATTTTATAATGTGAACCAGGAATAATAAGTAGTCTCCCTACCCCACCTCATACAGAGTTGTGTCCTATTAGAGTATCTACTGTGGATGTTGGGTTACATTGTTCCAATGCAATTTTCACCTTTGTCTTTCTCAACCTGAGAAGCTGCTGTACCAGTGTCTCACTGGGCTCTATCCATGTCTCTAATACTGTAGGTCAGTTTATGTAATCAGGAAATGATAAGGAGTCAGGAGAAAAGATACATGGTAGAACTTGTACTGCTCTTTCTTGTATTCCTTAGTCATTTTTAATCATCATTAAAACTTATTTTTTTTACTTGAGGTTTCCTAGTACATTCACATATTTTTAAAAAACCCTTTAAAACCCATATCAATGAGTTAATATAATAATCATAGCCCTACTCCATTATATTAAATCTGTAATATAAACTTACTGTGGATATCGCTTTGTGTAAATAAAGTTCTGATTGGCCAGTGGCCAGGCAGGAAGTATAGGCGGGACAAGAGAGAAGAGAATTCTGGGCAGTAGAAGGCTGGGGAGACACCGCCAGCTGCCACCATGAAAAGCAACATGTAAAGACACTGGTAAGCCACAAGCCATGTGGCAAAGTATAGACTAACAGAAATGGGTTAATTTAAGATAGAAGAAGTAGATAACAAGAAGCCTGCCACGGCCATACAGTTTCTAAACAATGTAAGTTTCTGTGTGTTTACTTGGTTGGGTCTGAGCGTCTATGGGCCTGGTGGGTGAGAGAGATTTGTCCTGACTGTGGGCCAGGCAGGAAAAATCTAACTACATAAACTTTAACATTTTAGTTAGATCTCTGTTAGGATACATATTTTAGTAACTTGTCTTCTTTGATGATTCCTGTTGAACATTAATTTGGTCATGGATTTATCAAATGTTCAAACAATTGGAAAGAAACTGGAAATAAAGGAAAGAATGACATAAAAATAATGAGGAAAATAATCTCTGTAATTCTATAAATAAAGTATGGTGGACTCATTCATCATTCAAAATGGAGAGTGGTTCTCTTCCAGTGGTAATTAACTATACTGAAGAAATGATTATCTTCTAAATTTATTTTATGAAGGGAAATATATTACTTTAAATTGAAATAAATATATTACCATAAAGAGTGTTTTTAAAAATCTTTTATAATAAAGTTTATAATAAATAAAACACATTTCTATGATCTGTAAGAACCAGCACTGGTTTCTGATTTTTAAATTTATATGTTTATTACATTCCAACTGTGGTTTCCCTTTTCTCCTCATGACCTGCCCCTTCTCCCTTCTCCCTTCTCCCTTTCCTCCTCTCCCCCTCTCCCTTGTCCTTGATGCCTCCCTCCACTATACACTCATCCTCCTCCATTGCTATACAGAAAAGGGCAGACCTCCCATGCATATCGACAAAACATGGCATCTCAAGTTGCACAAGACTAAGCTCCTCCCCTTGTATTAAGGCTAGATAACTCAACCCAGTATGAGGAATGGGGTCCCAAAAGCCAGCCAAAGTGTCAGAGACAGCCCCTGCACCTACTGTTAGGAGTCCCACCAAGCTACACAGCTACAAAACTGTTAGGAGGTGCCTGCTGAAGAGAGGAATGAAGGACTGTAGTAACCAGAGGGGTCAAGGACATCACAAGAAAACTCACAGAATCAACTAACTTGGCCTAATAGGAGCTCACAGAGACTGAACCGACAACCAGGGAACCTGCATGGGACTGAACCTAGGACTCTGCATATATTTTTGACAGTATTCCTTAGTCTTAACCACAATAGTAACCCTCAATATTGCTAGATCCAAGGATCAGCAGCAGCCTCTCTGTGACACTTAAGCCTAACTCAATTGGAATTAGTCACATCTTTCTTTTTCCTTCTTTCTTTCTTTCCTCCTTTCCTTCTTTCCTTCCCTACTTCTTTCTTTTCTTCTTCTTTCTCTTCCCCCCTCCTCCCCCTCCTTCTTCTTCTTCCCTTTTCCCTTCTCCTTCTCCCTTTCTTCTTCCTCCTCCCATTTTACTTCTTGCTTAGCATTTAGACATATTTGATATCTGATTGGAAACTGATCTAATTAATATTTGACCCAAATACAAACTCATAAGCATGAAGCCTCAGCACCATAAGATAAAGTATTTATTGTACCTCTTTACAGTAGGATAGAGCATTTTGCGTTTACAAATTGTAAACACTCATTAAACATGTTTCAGTGTATACCCGAGAATGAAACATGTACAACTGTATGTTAACGTGCTGCTCACTCACTTCTATTTCTTAAAAAAAGTAGCTGTGATATGTAATGAATTATATTTAATAATATGTTTATATTTTGAATATAAAGGTCTCAGTAAAGCATTTAAATCTTTATAATATAACTTTGAGAGTAATATTATTGTCGTACCTAATTTTAATATATAGCTGATTTAAAACAACTACATCAAACTGCAAAATGATAAGCAATAGCACTGTTTTATATTAAATTTCAATTTCTTATCTCTTATGTGCCCATGTATAACAAAGCAAATTACAACCTCAGAAATAGTTGACATTTTATTTCTGCCTTTAGAGACTGTTTAGTAGCAAATGACAACTATAATGAGTATTTGGATTTTTCTAACTACAGTTCTCAATAGCCTTTGGGAACCATATTTCATTGGAGGAAAGTCAGTTTTCCTCATTCAACTCATCAATAACTCTGTCTAGTACCATTTTCCACATTATATTTGGTACATGCCTTAAAATGGTTGAAAGACATCAAAATATGTCAATCTTTTCAAATGCAAAACTTCAGTAAAAGATTAAGAATGTAACAATTAAGTTGATTCAGTCTTTGAAGTGATAAAAGAATCCCTTCAATGGTTCAATTTAAAAGTGACTTGGAATATATCTTTAAAGGGTACTCATTAATATACAATTATAATTAAATCCTATCATTTTGTAACTGAAAAATATATTCCATTGTACTTTTTGCAAGTTCCTCCCCTCATAAAAAATATTTGTTGCCTTTTCAATTCATTAAACTTATTTTATATTGTATACCCTATACTAGTGTAAAATATTTCAAACATCATCAAATATTCTATATTAAGTCCAAATTTCAAAGAGGCCTTGGAATATTGATCATTTCTTTAATCTATTTCTAAATTACTTAATGTTCACTTTGCTACTTATGAAGCAATTCTGTCATTTAATCCCCTGTGGTACTAATATACTTATTTTAAACTTTTCCCGATGTTTTGTCTTTCTTACTTGGGACCAGCTGGATCAATAAGCAGTTTGCAACAACCATACACTATTATCATTCATTTTGCATTATGTGAATTCTTACTAGGAAGAAAACACAATAGACACAAACATAATTAACCTAAAATATGTCTAATTTAAATGGATAAAGTTCAAATACAATTGTTAAATAAATACTTACTTTTTATTTGAAGAATTTGGAAATTCATCTTATTGTAGATTTCCTCATTTTCTGAATAATTATGCTTCATTTATAGAAAATGGTAGAATATACAAATTGAAATTTGGGATGTGTCAAACTGCAAAAAGGGTATGATTTTAAAACATTTCATTTTTGTCATAAATTAAAACAGCCTATGGCTTCTAAAAAAGTATTTGTCTATTTACCACTCTGCAACAAAAACTTAATCCATGTCTTTCTATGTACATAGTTGTAATTTCCATTTTGAATGTTTTCTGAATCTAATGTTAAAATACAGTATTTGTGAACATAGAGATGTCTTTCTTTATGCTCTGTCCAATATGGTGATTATCTGTTGTATGACCAGGTATGATATATCTTAGGTGAACAAAGTAACTACTAATTGTAATTAACTTTAAGTGTAAGTGATTATGTGTTTTAAATATAAGTAGACTATATGTCTATCAAATTGAATGCAAATTAATGTCTTAAATAATATATACAATTTATGATTGAAAAGTACAAACTGAATTACTATTCATATTGCTGCAATATGATCAGTTCTTTCATATGGAAATCTGTTGAATTATGAAACTAAAGTTCATTTAACAGACAAAGTTCAGTTTTTATTGTTTTACTGCTGCATTACATGAGCATCTTTTCATACTAAACAGTTACTTAATAGCTATGAAATGTGGACTGAATGTGTTTTGGTTTTACTTTTATGAATTATAATTGGAAGTTCAAGTGGGGCTAGAATTTATAGAAAAACTTAATGCACCTTTGTGGGTGTATACAACTGTGACTCTTAACTGAACACATTAAGATACTGAATTACTTTATTAAGGCTAACATTAAATTCAGCAATATGTCATTGTATTCTTAGAAAAAATGAGTGAATCGTTTATTTGATATTGAATACTTCAGAATATGAACATACACATTCCAAGGTAAAGTGGTTATTAGTGCTGACTAAAATGAGTTACAAGATTTTATATCAATTTATGTATGCAAAATGCTTCCTAATGTGTTAATGTGAAGGATTTTCTTCTAAAACTTACAATGTGCATAAAACCAAAATATTTACCCATATTTTAATTCAATTGATCCCCTTTTTCTTTATTTTAAATTTACTATATTTGTGTTTTATTTTTACACATCAGCCATGGGTTCCCCTGTCCTCCCCCATCCCGCCCCCGCCCCCTCCCCTCCTCTCCATTCCAATCTCCTCCAGGTCCAAGACTCCCCTGGGGATTCATTTAAACCTGGTAGATTCAGTACAGGCAGGTCCAGCCCCCTCCTTCCAGGCTGAGCAAAGTGTCCCTGTGTAAGCCCAAGGTTCTAAACAGCCAGCTCATGCACTAAGGACAGGTCCTGGTCCCACTGCCTGGGGGCCTCCCAAACAGTTCAAGCTATTCAATTATCTCACTTATCCAGAGGGCCTGCTCCAGCTGGGGGCTCCACAGCCTTTGGTTCATAATTCATGTGCTTCCATTCGTTTGGCTATTTGTCCCTGTGCTTTTCCAATCTTGGTCTGAACAATTCATGCTCTTACAGTTCCTCCTCTTTCTCGACAATTGGACCCCTGCTGGAACTCTCATCCAATAACTGATGGAAGTGGATGCAGAGATCCTCAACCAGGCCCCAGATCCCCTCTTTCATTAGTCACTATAACATTCATGTATTTATATATCTATATATCTACCCTTATGGATATGCCTTTTTATAAGTTTTAAAGAAAAAGAATAAATTGACTACATTTTTGGGTGAGGTAATATTCTAAAGCATACAATTAGAAGAATGACGCACTTGCAGTTTTGTACTCAATTTCCACTGTTTTATAATATATAAATAAGTTACACAATCCTCTAAAAGAAGCAAAATTTATAGAAATTAGAAAAATCTAAATTTCTTTGAATATAATACAGTTTTTATGATTGTATTGTTAGAACTGAGAACCTTGTATATTATTTTACAAAGTTTATGATCACAGTGGTGGATACAACATTTAGGAAAAATATGGGTTGTCTTTGGCTGGAGAGATAATTCACCCAATAAAGTTTAGGCTCATAATAGAAACATCAAAAATATGGGGTATGGAAAAACAGCAAGGGTAGGGAAGGATTGTTTCTATTATGATTCTTACATTACATGCTGTTTGGGTATATTGATGATGTTTAGAGATCAATACATTTCCTTTGAAAATCCAGTAAACACAAAATCTGTAGTAACTGGGTATTTGATAGGGTTTTGGTGTTGTCTCTTTTACGGGTGTTCTTCATAATTAGCCTGGGGATATGTTTTAGTATCTGACTGCCACTATTTTGTCTCTTCCCCTTCTTCCCGTTCTGTGTCATGTCATGTGTAGGAACAGCAAAATCTCTGTTCCAGGCCTCTGGTGGAACTGAGAGATAATTTTCAGGTACATATCTCTATTCACATGGAGTTCCATGAGACACCTCTAGACCTATTAATAAATTCCAAATCCATCTTTCTCTCCACCTACAGCTATTTCAACTGCTTGTAAGCCACTTTGCTCTCTCCAGAGTGCTAGTTATATAGACTTTTCATATACTTTTGGTATTTGTTTGCCATTGTCCAAATCCGTTACTATAAAATGGAGGTTTTTTTTTTTTTCTATATCTCAAAAGTGACTGCAAAAATGACCACAATAACTGGGGTGTAAGGATGATGACCACCCTCCTTAGGAATTTTCATCTGGTTTTCTAGCTGTCTCTGGTGCTTGTTTTTAACTGTGCATTCTGGTTTGTTTATGGTTTCTATCTTGCTCTGTTAGCTTTACTTCCTTGTGAAGGTTATTTACTTAGCCTTTACTGTAGAATTAAACTACCCACAGATTTAACACATCATAAGGTTATATAACAGGGATTGAAGAATCAGAGTGGAGTCTTGAGCCATTCTCTAAGAGTGTCATGGCAGTCAATCGTCTTCATTTGTGCCAAATTCAGGCTTTAGAAACAGCATTTTGACTCAGTGACATTATGATCCTGTCTGAGATGAGCTGTATGACAATTGCTTCTGTGTTGCAGCCGGCACAGCACCATTCTTTAAATCCACATGTTGAAAATGCTGAGGTGTATGAACCTGCTCACTAGACGGAGAATATTACAGAATAAAGTGATTTGTTATCATTTTAACTAGCAGTGCCGTCTATGCACTTTTAAGTCAGTTTTGATAAAGATTTTTATGAGTGATATTGTTTCTACACACACAAAATTGAGGCTCTTGTGCTTCTACTTCGAAAACAAGGTGTCCTTTATTACCATGTGGCACTGCAAATCATAACATAAACAGCTAATGACACCTTTTAGAATAAGACAGTACAACAGTGATTCTGTGTAAGTCAGCTGCCGAGCACGGAGAAACTTCTTTCTGAAGTAAAATGGAAAGTCAAAACAGAAAGAAAGCACAACTAAGTAAACAAAAATCCCTGTGAATCATACTTCCATTTTTTTTAATAATGGACAAGTCAGAAATGTGATACATCTCTGTGTGATAATTATATGCTCAGTATAATGATGCTGATGAAGAGCCAGAGAGTAAGAATAGGCACATCTATGTGGGATGATAATACAATATATATTTCTCTTGTCCCAATTTTACAATGTCCAACAGTCTGGAATTGTTACTGCTTCTCCCAGGAAAATAGAACTTATTTCCATAGAATTCTTATTACCCAATAATTTCTCGTGGACTATCTATCCTCTATTCAGTGAAAAATAAAAAAGGAGTATTAAGGAAAAATGTTGGAGAGCAAGCACATCATCCATTAATTTTCAGATATTGTCTTTCAGAGCTCATCCTTTTCTATTTACTTTGTGTTACTAATAGAGAGCCCCTGCCAACACAGTATTTAACAGCTGGCCGACAGTTCAGCTTTTTTATTAAGAACACCCACATGGAGGCCAATGTGCTGGAGGGAAGAAGCAATGCTTGCTCTTTTATGATTTTCTCTTAATCATGTCTGTGTAAAGAGTCACATCAAGAGATTACCTCAGTAATTCATGTATGTGTCTTTCTGATCATAAGTAGTCCTACTAAACTCACAAAGGCACCAACACCATTTGGCAAGAGTCAATACGCTAAGGTTTGGATTCTAGTAAGGAGTGGAACTAAGCATTCCCAGAGGAAGATTCAATCAGAGGGGAGACATGTCAGAGTCAGAAGACTTCTTCAAATCCATCTGGACTCACAAGTTCTCAGGAGATGTGAGTATGCACCCATATTGATTGACTTCAACCTGACCATTTATAACTTACATCGATGTTCTATATTGAGTTCATTTTGTTATGAATGTTTTGAAACCAGAGACCATCGCTACATGCAAAAATGATGTCACACCAAATGTCAAGAAGAAAGACTCACACCCCAGCTAGAAGAACTCTCTTGAGAACGTAGCTTGATATGTGATTCTCCTCTCAGTCAACAATTATTTTCACTCTAACATAGTTTAGCCAGGTGGTTTGCTTGTACATTAGATAGTACAGACATGGATTTCTGAGAACTCTGATAAGTTAGCAGATGATCTTGGTCAGGTCATTGACAATGTAACTGTCTGTTGGTTACTGTAAAGTCTAAATGGAGAGAAATTACAACCATCATTTTACTAAACCAGCATAACCCCTAACTACACCTAAATATTTATGCTTATACTCACAGATAAGTGTCTTTCTCACTCTCCTTCTAAAAAGTTTCTCTTTCTACAGAGACCAATGCAGAAAACAACAGCCTATCAAAGCACAGAGTTGTGGAACCCAGTGCAAACTGATAACTATGAATCAACACCTGTACCTAGCCCAGGGATTACTGCAGGAGAGTAGTGAAAGATTGTAGGACTCAAAGAATCAGTGAATCTGCTGTGAGATTTTACCTCCTAGACTGGTTAGAAGCTACTAATGAAATTCATCTGACACGGGTGTCTAAATATGACCCCCCAAAAAATTAACACCACTTGACATGATAAGATGGGAGAAGTTCACAGGGGTTCATAGACAAAGAACTATGGGCAATTAAAGAATGCTGAGGACAGGAGAAATAATCTTCCTCCAGAAAGAAGAGCACATCAATTTCTTATCTAATACCAAATTTTCAGTCCTGAAAATACATATATACAAAGAACATTATACAAACTGAGAAGGGGGTAAATGAGAGAGTTTGGGGGGAGAAAAGGGAAGGGAGAAATAATACAATTATATTATAATCACAAAATTATACATATCATACTATATATATATATATATATATATATATATCCAAAGAAGTCTATATGTTTTCAATGCAGCTTTGTGAGTTTTCTGAGCATCTTTACTTCTTGTTGCTGTTATTGTTCTATTTAGTAATACCTCCAGCACTTCATGGAATGCTAGAACATTGGTAGGATATTTTCTCTTTTGTCTATTGATCTATGACCATTAATGTCCATAAATTATTTCCTTATAAATTTACAAGTTTTGGAAGATATATACATTTATAATCCTACAGATTTATTATTGATACATAAGTATGATATTATACATAACAACTCTGCAAAACATATATAATGTTCCTCTTTTACTGTTGATTTTGTTCTATCTTCTCTTATATGTTAAAATGATTTTGTATGTGACCCTATATTTAAATAATTAGTGAAGTCAACATTTTCTTGATTTACCACTGAGGAATCAGGGAACCATTGAGCCAAGGCAATTTTTTTTCACTTAATTGTGTTTAGTATCATGAAAGTACTGAAGGGGTAGAAAGATAATGTGAAGAAGAAAATAATGTCACAGTACAGGTTATGTTGCTGTTACTGTATGTTAACTTTAGGCTAAAGTAGCTAAGAATTTTCCTAAGTCATGAGAACAGAGCACCTTAATAAATATTGTCATAAGAAGATAAACCAACACAGCAGGAATGGAAGTATATAAAGTCTCTGTGGTAGACATTGTAGTCTAGAAGATATGAAATAAAATTCCAAAAAGATCATTGTCCTTATTAGTATAAACCATGCACATTTATCTTTCCAAAAATATTGGTCCCAGGGTCTACAGTTTAATTTAGTGACAAAAAACTAGGAGTATCACACATTTTGATTCTCGTGTGACTTTCTAACTGACAAAAACTGTCCTTCCCCAACGGCTATAACGTTCTTACTAAGAAAAATACCTATCAGGTACTAGTTTAAAAATTTTACTTTTCTAAAAAATGTTTACAAATATTCGTAAATATTTTTGTGTTAGTGTAACATATATTTTACATGTTTATATATATATGTATCTGTGATTGTGTACATATATATATATATATATATAATTGTCTATGTCCATTTTACCTTATATATTATTAAACTCGTGTAACATTTTAGAAAATGAAACATGTCTCTAATAAATCTTAAAATATATCTGGTTAAATCTTATGTGGTAGTCTCTCAAATTTGTAATATATAGCTTTTCACACTTACATAAATACTTTCTGTTAATTTTTTTCAGTTTGAAAAAGCAAAGATACTCTCAAGATTTCACAATTATGTCAAAACAGTAAGAAATGTGTGCAGATTTCCTCAATGAAAATGATCAGCTATGTAAATATTTTGCCTTTGTGAAACTGCTACACTTGAGTTACATTTTTTTTTAAATTCCCTGTTAATAATTCTTTTTCTTATAAAAATTTACACTGGATATGCATGTGACATCTCAACACATAATGGAAATGGAAGACACAAAGATATTATGTGTGGCAGGAAAAATCATTCTGGAACTAATACTACTTGCCAGATCTATCATAATTAACATATCCTATAATTGCATTCCTGTTGGTGTCATTGTGAAAGTGCTGCAAATAAATTTGAAGGAAAAATCTTATTAAGGTAATTATCATATCAAATTCTATGTCTCTGTTAAAAGTATTTCTAAGTTAAGCAAAATCTTGAATATAAAAAAAGAATCATTATCAAATCTTATCATTTTTAGCTAGGAAAATATATGCATTCCACAAAATAGTTTATATATATATATATATATATATATATATATATATATATATATATTATATATGTGTGTATATGTGTGTGTATATGTGTGTGTGTGTGTGTGTGTGTATATATGTGTGTGTGTGTATGCATGCATGTATATGTATGTATGTATGTATGTATGTATGTATGTATATGTATATGTATATGTGTATATGAATGTGCATGTAGACCCTCAGCCAAACACTAGGTGGAGCCTGGGAAACCCCAAGTAAGAGTGGGGAAGAAGGAATGTAGGAGCCAGAAGTATTAAGGGCACCTTGATAACAGGGCCCCCAGACTACTTGTGGGGCTCATGGAGGCATGGCTCTTAGAGACTGAAGCAACGAACATAAAGAAGCTGGAGAAATTCACGCTAGTGACTTGACAGCACACCTGAAAGCTCTCGAATAGGAAGAAGCAATGTCTCCTAGGAGGAACAGATGCCAGGAAATTATCAAATTGAGAGCTGAAATCAATAAAATAGAAATAAAGAGAACAATACAAAGGATTAATGAAACAAAGAGTTGGTTCTTTGAGAAGATCAACAAGATAGACAAGCCCATATCCAAGCTAACCAAAAGACAGAGAGAGAGCATCCAAATTAACAAAATTAGAAATGAAAAGGGGGACATAACAACAGACAATGAGGAAATACAGAGAATAATCAGGTCATACTTCAAAAACCTCTACTTCACAAAACTGGAAAATCTAAAAGAAATGGATACTTTTCTGGATAGGTACCACATACCTAAGTTAAACCAAGACCAGATAAACTATTTAAACAGTCCAATAACCCCCAAGAAAATAGAATCAGTTGACAAATGTACTTAAAAATACATTAAAAAATAAAACTATCCCCTTAAGTTTACATTTAATATTTTTAGATACCCTAAAGTGATGATTAATGTGAACTTATTTGACCTATCATAACTAATATTTTCTTCAAGAAAGTGTAGTTCACATAGAAAAGTAACCATGTGAAAGTGCTTTTTAATAAACCCATAATGAGTGTATATATTTAGATTAAAGTAGAGAAACAAAAACTCTAAAGTTCTATTTTGTATCTTATCATCATTTAAATTGCTATAATTATCCCAGCTCCAATAAGAGCATATAATTAAGTTTGCATCATGGGAGTGTTGGTACTGCTAAATGAAATAAAATATATTTAATGTATTAATGTCAATGATCACTTTTCTCACATCGTCCTATCAGGATAAATCATTTTCATTACTAGATAAACACACATAGTTGGTCTTTACTTACAGAAAGTCACTTTTATTTCACAAGGTGGATTAATAAGTAGCAGACATAATATGGAAACAGTAATTGTATTTCATTGATTCAAATATTTGTGGGTATAGTTACTAAATAGTTTGATAAAAATATTAAGATTTTGAAGGTATTTACTTATTGTTTATTTTTATTTTATCTTTCAAGAGAGATAGTAAAATTCGTACAAGTACTACTTTGGCTTTTTTAAAAACATATTTTTATTTTATAATTAATTATACCTATCAGCCAGAGATTCTCCTGTCCTCCCACCCCCCACCCTTTCCCCCCAAATTCATCCCCCATTCCCACTTACTCCAAGGCAATGTCTCCCCTGGGGAGTCAGCCTAGCCTGGTAGATTTAGTTGAGGCAGGTCCGGTCCCTTCCTCCCTACCCCAAGGATGAGCAAAGTGTCTCAGCATAGACACAGGGATTGCCCAACTACCAAGAAATGGATGGTATCTACATGAGCAAACTGGATGTGAAGTGGGCTAATGGAGGACAAGGGTCAGGGGAAAGAGAGCTGAGGGGAGCAGGAGGTCCCAGCTGGATCAGGAACAGAATGGGAGAACAAGGAAAGAGATACTTTGACTTTTTAAGACTTTTATCCTGGTTTTTACATTGATCAATTTTTTAATTGTCTCTTTCTCGCATGTGGGTTATAGGCCTCTAACTCATGCAGACAGTCTCAGAATCAAATGCTTTTCCCTCTGTCTCAGTCACTGCTTTAGTGCTGTGAAGAGACATCATGACCAAGGCAATTCATATCAAAGAAAGCAGTTAATTGTGGTCTTGACTACAATTTCAGATTACTCCATTATCACTATGCTCAATAGCATGGAGGCATGTATGGCAGAATGGTGCTGGAGAAGCAGCTGAGAGCTACAACCTGATCTGGGGGCAAATAAGCAGAGATGGGGGGAAGACGGGAAAGGGAGAGGAAGGAGGAAAGACTAGGCTTGGCATGGGCTTTTGAAACCTCACAGCCCACTCCCATTGACACACCTCTGCCAACCAGTTCACAACTACTCCAACAATGCCACTAACTAGGAACTAGATATCCAAATATGTGTGTATTTGGGGGCCATTCTTATTCAAACCACCACACTCTCTGAATTATCTCCATAACCCCTTAATATAGTTTTTTTGAAACCAATATGATATAGTCTTAATTACAGCAGTTGTCCACTTTTTTTATAAAATAAAATCTCTTCTGAGACACATTTTCAAGATACATGGCAAACACATATATATTTGTGTGCATATTAAACCCATGTAGATTTCAATAAAAATATAATATACATGTAGTTGATATTTTCTTAAGACTGTTGCAGAGTATTCTAGAAGAAAAAAGTTACTCATTCAATCAATCTAAATCTTATTCCAGACTTGGTACAGGGAAAACTAGAACAATTCAAGTGCATGATAGTTTCAAATGCCATATGATATCTGTACTTACCTAGCACTTGACAGATAAGTAACAGGGTCTCTTGTGAGAGGATTCTTTAGTTTTGTCAAACTCTGTTCACACTCCCAGGCTCAGCGTATGAAATACACTACCCACCCCTTTTGGAGTACTCCACCACAAATATTTCAGACAATGACAGTATACAAAACTGGGCCCTCAATTAGCTCTTTTCATGCTGTCAGAATGATAATGATAATTAACACAGCTAATACTCTTTACAGATAGTAAGTTGTGCACATAATGGTGAGTGTTGATGATATCTACTAG
Organism: Onychomys torridus; assembly: GCF_903995425.1. NCBI lineage: Eukaryota > Metazoa > Chordata > Mammalia > Rodentia > Cricetidae > Onychomys > Onychomys torridus. The sequence goes on along the minus strand of NC_050457.1, from coordinate 54,117,295 downwards.
AGGCCAGATATAATTTTCACATAACCCAGTATTTCCATGTTCATGAATTGTTTTTGTACATGAATAAGTATGTTTGTGCTACCACTGAAAAAATGCCACAGTGGGATGCCACATCAAACAGCAACTTACAGTCTCATTACTTTGGATCCTGGATACCATCAGGTTATCATGAACTTCATTTTCTTCTAAAATGTTATTTGATGGTAGGTGGATAGTTACTTCTTGCTTTGTGAGAAATACATAGAGAACACAGAGTTTCCTGTTTTACCTACACTCTGGTATCTGTTTTTCCCTCAGAAGATCAGTTGTACTGACTGATCAGGACCCCACTGTTAAACTATTTTTATTATCAATCAACCTTTAAAGGGTATTTCAGAAGAAATTAATATTGTTAATTATATTTTTAAATACACAAAGTGGGGAAAACCCATTTTATCCAAAAATTATCAGTATTCTCATTACTCTCCTATTAAGAATAATGGACTACACATGCTATTTTTAAGAGCCTTATAGATGACAGACAGATAGATATAAGAGACATATGCAAAATTCCTGATTATACAACCTTATGATACATTTATCAGAAATTATATAGCCCACAACTGTTTCTGAAGTTCAGGATAAAGACTGTTGTTGTCAGAAAACACCATACAGAGTTTTTTATAATTCCTTCTCCTGACTGAATCTCAACAGCAGAAAGCAGCGAGAGTAATTTGTGATTCCCTCTGATCCTCAACCTGGAGAACATGGAAGCTCCTAATGTCACATCTGAAATCTGAGGGAAACTCTCTATGTAGTTTTTGTCTGGGTGCATGAAATACAGAGAACAAAGGCAACTTGCTGAACAAGCCAAATAAATCCAAAGCTACTTTCAGACCTCATAATTTTTAAAACAGAAAAAAAAAAGATCATTAATAACAGGATACACACCAAAAAAATTACAAAAGAGAAACAAATGACTATTTGTGCTACCACAAAAACAACAAAGATCAAAAAAAGAAATAAAGAAAAACCTACTGACAAACATTGGTAATGCAAAAAATTATCTTTTAAGTGACCATAACTAAGAGCTGAAATGAAAGAGCTGGCTGGATGGCTGAATAGATGGGCAGAGAGGATGGCACATAGAAATAAAAATGCACTGAAAGAAAGTAAGTGATTTCACTCATTTTACTTTTCTCCTCCTTATTCAGAGCTTCACTCTCATGTTTAATTATGTGCAGAATAGAAATTGTAATTTGTTTCCATTCTTTCATGAACAAAATATTATAAGCAAGGTATTAGTCTTTAAGGACACATTTAATTATATTAACCTTATGATGATTTGAATAAGAATGGCTTGCTGTGGATGACTGATTGATAAATAAAGTGCTGATTGGCCAGTAGCCAGGCAGGAAGTATAGGTGGGGGAAGGGGAGAGGAGAAGTCTGGGAAGTGGAAGGCTGAGGCAGAGAGATGCTGCCAGCTGCTGTGATAAGAAGCAATGTGTTAAGATACCGGTAAGCCACGAGCCACATTGCAAAGTATATTTTAATAGAAATGGGTTAATTTAAGATATAAAAACAACTAGCAAGAAGCCTGAGCCATTAGGCCATATAGTGTGTAAATAATATGTCTCTGTGTCTTTACTTGGGTCTGAGGGCCATGGGAGCCAGGCAGGAACAGGATAACTTCTACAATGACCCTTTAAACAAATATATTTGAATGTTTGTTTCCCAGTTGTTGGAACTGTTTAGAAAGGATTAAGAGGTATTGCCTTGTTGTGTATGTGGGGCAGGTGTATATAAAAGTAGACTTTGAGGGTTCAAACCCCACAAGGTTCCCACTCACCTCTTAGCTCCTATTCTCTGATTCATGCTTGTGAATCAGATGTAAACTCACAGCTAAAGTCACAGAGCCATGCCTACCTGCCTGTTGCCCTGCTCTCTGCTTTGATGGTTATGAGCTTCCCATGTTGAATGGCAAGCAGTCCCCCAATTAAATTCTTTCTTTCAGAAGTTGTTTTGGTCATGGTTGTCATCATGGCAATAGAAAAGTAACAGAGAAAAACTTCATTAGAATATTATGAGTATACTTCTGGGTGTACATTCTCACTGAGGAGGATGTTGAATAAAATGAAGACTTTATTTATATGTAACAGATATTGTGCTCTTATAAGAGCATATGGCCTCTTAGAGACTCAATTAATGTCAGTGTTTCTTTAATCTCCATGGGGTCAAGAATTGTAAAAATGCATTTATACTATCATTCATTTGGAATTTATTTTTTTTTTATGTTTTGAATTTATGTTTCTATTTCCATGTTCCAGTTTTTGAAATATATCAAATAGAGCTTGGAAAACATCTTTTAGAAGGGCAGGTTAAAAAAATGTGACTTCTGTATGTAAATCAGATTTCAACATGTAGGCTTGAGGATATTCGTGGTTATTTAGCAAGTCCTATGCAGGCCTCCATTATAATATGAAACTGTGTGTTTAAAATATTTTTCTATATTTTAAATGTGTAATTTTTATATATATAATATATAACACAAAACTGTGACTGAAAATTTTATTCACTAGCTAGTAGAAACTGTTGCTTTTCACTTTATTGCAAGACTATAAATAATTCCCTTTGTTCATTTATACTGTTACCTGGAAAGTTTATGTATCAGAAAGTAACTGTGTATATTTATGCTCTCATGTGTTTTAATCTATGTATAGGTTGTAGATAATTTTAAGGAATTTATACCCTAAATTAGTTTTTCTTCTTTCTTCTCTACTAATTATTGCTAACGTTCTTTTTCTGCACACTAAATATGTATGATTATCATAATATAATAAACCCTCCTGATTGGGTTAAATTTCATCCTTTTTAGATCTTTTTTTAAACTTTTGATGATAGATAGATGACAGATAGACAGATAGATTTACAGATAGATGATAGATAGATATATATAGAGAAAGAGAGTTCATTCATGTAATCGCATGTGTGTAATGCACATGTAAGCATGTTGAAATGTGTCTAAAAACCAAGAGCTAACCTCAGACATCATTTTCAGAGACATTTTAAACCCAATTCATGACAGGTCCCTCATTGTATCAGAGTTCACAAATTAGACGAAGCTTCTGGTCAGCAAGCCCCCACGGGAACTCCTGTCATGTCCTCCTAGCACTGTGAGTATAAACCACTGTGTTTGTGAGAAAACTAAAGTCCATGTGCTTGTTGGCAATCACTTTAGTGAATGGGCTCTCTCCCCAGCCTTCTTCCTTATTTTTACCAACTCTTTTTTCATAGTTAAATATTTTATATTATTTAAGCTTTATGAACAGGCATATTCATAATTGAAGGACTCTATACATGGCTGTCTATCTCTAAACATGTAAACTTATTACTTTAAATGTGCTTCATTTTGCATTTGAAATATTAAACATTGAATATGCTAACTTATTACTTGATAATCATAAATTAAGTAACTTTCACAACATATGGGTAATTCAATTAAATTATTTCATTATTATTATGACTATTACAATCATGGATACAAACTTATCTGAATAGAATTCAACCTAGGTAATGCACTGCCACGTTATTATGATGTTGATAACTTAAGGAGATAAATACAAGATTAACATCTCCATTATAAGAATGAGTAATATTAGTATTTGAAAATTTAATTGGAACAATACCACATAGATTTTTTTGTTATAACATTTCTAATTAAGAAACACATGCTGCAGAAAAGATTCTGCTTAATGAATAAAAGTTGTAAAGGAAATCACTATTTTGTGTCTGACCTTTTTTCCCCACTCCCTTTTGCATTTAAAACTTATTCGAATTCTTGTATGAATTTAGTTTTCCCTTCTGTGAACCCAATCATTTACTTTTGAATTATTTCCCCTCCCACAGCTTCTCTGCTATCTTCTCACCTCTCTTCTCATCTGCATCAAAACCCTTTCCGTTTCTCCATAGGAAAGAAGACATCTAAATCATAATAATAAAGTAAGATAGGTTAAAACTAAAGGAAAGAAATTAGAATAGAGCAAAGCAAAGAAACAGAACAGGAGCCGAAGAGAAAGCACAAGAAACACATATGGATACAGAGAAATACATGTCTACACACACAGCTATCCCATAAAAACATAAAACAGGGAGTCTTAATATATATGCAAAGCACAAAGGACCTATCACTAGGAATACATGTAGGACTCCATCTCCTAGCACAGAGAAACTTGCTCTGCCATGTTTTGTGTTGATATTGTGTACCCTAATATATTTATCTGGGGTCAGAGAACAGAACAGCCCTAGATAGACATAGAGACCAGAAAATGATGGCACACACACCTTTAATCCCAGGATTTGAGATCTCATGTGTTGCTTGGGAAAGACACATGCCTTTAATCCCAGGAAGTGATGGCAGGAAGCAGAAAGATATATGAGGTGTGAAGACTAGGAACTAGAGGCTTTTAAGCTTTGAGGATTTTAGCAGCAGTTTAGCTGGATCCATTTGGATGAGGACACAGAGGCTTCCAGTTTGAGGAAACAAGACCAGTTGAGGAATTGGCGACGTGTGTTTGGGTGTGGCTTGTTCTGTTTCTCTGATCTTTCCGTGTTCACCCCAATACTTGACACTTTTTTTTTATTAAAAAGACCACTTAGCAATTTTTTTACAATGTTTATTGTAACTTTTTTAAAAAAACAATTACTAGGAAATGGAATCAGGTAAGATGTCTACCAACTAATAGATAATGGAGACTTGGTACATATAGCCAATAGTATTTTATTCAGCAGTGAAAAAAAAAATAAAATGCTGAAATTTGCCAGAGAACTGACCAATAAAATTTGTTTCTGAGATAGTGTGTCCCATATGGCTATGTAGCATGTGTATGTAGCATACCTGACATGAACCTGTAAATCTCCTGTATCAGCCTCCCAGTTGTCAGGATTATAAGTGTTACCCATTTCACTCACATATACTAAAAGTTGTGTGTGTGTATGTGTGTGTATTCATATATATTTGATATATATTTCTTTCTCAGTAAAATCAATCTTTAGGATTATTTTTTTAGATAAACTAGTCAGAATTTAAAACCAAACTCATTCACTTTTCAACCAAAGAAATTGAAGCAAAGTAGGTGCTCAGGAGATAGCTAATTGTTATAAAGTATTCCCTGAACCTTCACAAGGGACTGAGTCCCCAGCTAAGAATCATAACATTGGTGGAGAAGGTGCTTGAGCTAGCTGACCTTCCCCTGTACCTAGATGGTGTCTACCCAAATTGTCATCTTAGAATCTATATCCGGTGACTGGTGGAAGCAGATACAGAGACCCACAGCAAAGCACTTGGCCAAGCTCCTAGAATTCAGATGAAGAGAGGGAGGAGGGATTATAGGAAAAAAGGGGGGCGGTCAGGATAATAATGGGAAAATCCACAGAGATAGATGACCCAAGCTAGTGGGAGCTCAGGTCCTCTGGACTGACAGCTGGAGAGCCTGCATGAGAGCACACTAGCCCTTCTGAATGTGAGTGACAGTTGTGTGGTTACATGTTTTTGGGTCCCCTGGCAATGAGACCAGAATTTATTCCAGGTACATGAAGTTGCGTTTTAGAGCCCATTCCCTAAGGTGCAATGCCTTACTCAGCAGTGATGTGGGCAGCGGGGGCTGGGGGGGGGAGGTCGGGTCTTGATCTAGCCCCAATTTCATATGCCAGCGTGTGTTGACTACCCAAATGATGCCTTACTCCCAATTATGGGAGGATGGAGGTGTGATGAGGGGTGGAGGGGGAAAACAGGATGAGGGGAAGGAGAGGGAACAAAGGTTGGTATGTAAAATGAAAAAAAAAAAAGGTTAAATAAAATAAATTGATTTGATGTGTTCTTGGAGTTTGTTTGCCAGTATTTTATTGAGTATTTTTGCATCAATGCTCATGAGGGAGATCAGTTTGTAGTTCTCTTGCCTTGTTGCATCTTTGTTTGGTTTAGGAATCAGGGTAATTGTAGCCTCATAGAAGGAGTTTGGTAATAGATCTTCTGCTTCTATTGTGTGGAACAATTTAAAGAGTATTGGTATTAAGTCTTCTTTGAAGATCTGGTAGAATTCTGTACTGAAACTATCTGGTCCTGGGCTTTTTTTGGTTGGGAGACTTTTGATGACTAGACTGCTACACAACTCCAGGGAGGCTACCTAGAATACGGGACCCTAGGAAAGACACAGGGTTCACCCATTGGCAGAGAAATGGATGAGATCTACATGAACAAGCTGGACGACAGTGGGAGTAATGAAGGGCATGGTTTGAGGGAAAGAGAGCTTATGGGAGCAGGAGATCCCAGCTGGATCAAGAAAAGAAAGGGAGAACAAGGAATAACAAACCATGATAAATGATGACCACATGAGAACAGGAAGAAGCAAAGTGCTATAGAGGTCCCCAGAAATCCACAATGATACCTCCACTGTAGACTACTGACAATGGTCAAGAGAAAGCCTGATCTGACCTAGTGTGGTGATCAGATGGCCAAACACCAAACAGTCATGCTGGAACTCTCATCCAATAACTGATGGAAGTGGATGCAGAGATCCTCAGCCAGGCCCCAGGTGGAGCTCCAGGAGTCCAATTGGAGGAGAGACTGCAAGAGCGTGAATTGTTGAGACCAAGATTGGAAAAGCACAGGGACAAATAGTCAAACTAATGGAAACACATGAACTATGAACCAAAAGCTGTGGAGTCCCCAACTGGATCAGGCCCTCTGGATAAGTGAGACAATTGAATAGCTTGAACTGTTTGGGAGGCATCCAGCTAGCTGTTTGGAACCTTGGGTTTGCACAGGGACACTTTGCTCAGCCTGAAAGGAGGGGACTGGACTTGCCTGTCCTGAATCCACCATGTTTAAATGAATCCCCAGGGGAGTCTTGGCCCTGGAGGAGATGGGAATGGAGGGGAGGGGATGGGATGAAAGTGGGGCAAGGGCCAGGAGAAGCGAGGACAGGGGAATCCATGCCTGATGTGTAAAATTAAACCACAAATATAATAAATAAAAAAGGATAAAAAAATTCAAATTTTAAAAAAGAATCTATATAAAGATGCTGGGCATGTTTGCACATGATGGTAATCACAGGACCAGTTGGGCAGAAACGTGTACCTCTCCAAGTCTTGGGGAACAGCCAGCCAAGCCAAATCAGTGAGTTCCAGGTTGGGAAGAGGCCTTGACTCATCGTCTAAGGTGGGTGGCTCCTGGGAACAACACTCAAGGCTGTGTATATGTACTACTTACTGCATTTAATCTGTGTTTTTGAGAACATCTGCTTATCACTTCGATTCTACCATTGAGCTTTCCTTCTCAGTTAGGTATTCCTCTATTGGTTTGTCCTTCACTGAACAAATGCTTTCCTTATGTAAGTTCTTACTGAAGCAGAAGTTTATATCTTACCTCCTTTGTGACATCTATCTCATAAAGCAATGCCAGACATGTTAAATTTAATACCACATTGAGGCACAATGATCTACATTAAATATGCAGAAAAATTATCTGAGTCACTACTATGTTTACTGACAGAAACACGTTCATTTTGCCAAAAGCAATGTCATCCTTTGAGGAACTAATTTATATGTAATTTGCACTAAATTCCCTATAAGTGAGAATTATTTTCAAAAGTACTAGTATCAATACAAGCTGTAACCTTAGTATTTCTTTGATCACATTTCTAAAAATAGAGATTATCAAAATTCAGAGCTGGACAACTTTGCTCTTCCTGCTCTCCAGAGCTCTGTACACCTTCCACATGAAAACTGGAACCCATCACATTATTGTCTTGGGTAACTGTCTGTTTGTTCGTAGAAGAGAGACAAATTTTCAACACTTTCAAATATTTTTTAAGTTTTTGAAAAAAAAAATAGATTGTGTATTGAAAGAGAACTTAGTGCTCTACAGAGTGCTTTATGAAAAGCAATTTGTGGAAGAGAAAATATGACTGATGGTTTGTGATTACTTTAAAGTTTGCTCACATCTGTGGAGCCTGAAGGAGACTGTGTAAAGAAGATAAAATAAAAGCTTGTGTGCCACACAAGATTAGTGAGGTGATACAGATAAGAGCATTTAATCAATGATGAACTAGCATCATGTGCAGATCAGTAATCAGAGACTAGAGGGGACTATACAAAGCCCACAATCACTGCTGTTTACCCTTTGAGAACAATGACAGTAATATTTTGCATTTTGATAGCTACTTTGATCAGAAGTTCCCAGATTCTTAGCATATTTTAAGATAGTAAACCTTCTAAGATAGATATGACTTCAATCAGAATTTTATAAAGGAAAGGGTGTTTGGGTTTCTGTTGGAAAGAATGTAAAATGAGTGGAGATTAGAGATACTTTTGAAAAAACCCCAGAGCCCGACCCTTGTGGAGTACTTGCTTATATCTTATGAAAGAGGCAATAGAGGTTCAGTATAATCAGAATAATTACTAAATTATAATTCTCTTTCCACATGGACTGAAATAGTGAAGTTTATTGTAAATGGAAGGTTATGTATTAAGCACATAAAAATTAAACTATCATAAGTCTGGAGGGAAGGAAATCAATACTAGTACAGTGAAATAAAATACATTAAAACAACAGAAAATGGACCATCCACTATACAAAGAATTGTTATATGACTAAGTTATAACATGATTAATTGAATCTTTTGTGGAAATGTTATACAGAGATGAAACTAACTTTTATAAGATGATTTCATAGGTCTAAGAGTAAATACACATAAATATTTTCCTATCATATTATTTTATGAGGACAATTACAAATAATTATACCACATGTCTCATCATAAGCATATTATATACACCAATTAACTCAAGTTTATTAGATTAAAATGTATCTTAGTAAGACTCTACCTAAGTAAATAGGAGGAATAGTGGCTTAATGGAAAAGGGGAAAATGTTCTTTATTGTATTAGTTTCCTAAAAAGATAGGTATATGTAGAAGGTTGATTGGTGACAGATGATAGATAGATGATAGATGACTGGTGACAGATGACAGACAAATGATAGACAGATACATAGATCGATATATAGAAAGATAGATAATAGATACATGATAGAAAGTATATATACAGCAGATAAACAGATGAAAGACATGAATACATAGATGATAGATAAATAGAACGATTGGAGGGTATATAGATGAAAGATAAATAGATGACAGACAGTTCATAGATGATAGATAGATAGGAAGATTGGTGATATATAGATGAAAGATAAATTGATGAAAGAAGGATAGATGATAGATAATAGAAGGCTAAGAAAGCTGACTCTAAAATTTTTAAGTAAACAACTGAAATCAATATCTGATGATATTTTGCTGATGAGCTGATAATCTGATTCAAATTAATCTAACAGTGATTGACTACTGTGGTGGAAAAAGTTACAAAATAGCATGGCGTTTTGATTATAGTATCACTACTCATCACTATATTTATTAAGACATGAAAATTCAAGACAGGTAGATTTGCACAATATGCAGTTTTATCAGGAAAGTATTGTGACTATTAAAGTTGTTGGTAGGTCAAAGAGAATATTTACAGATAAAATAACTATAATTCTTAAGGAGGTTGTTGACATTAATTGGAAACCTATTGTTACATTCAGATCATAGGAAAGATGTCCCGAAGGAAAGCTTCCACACATCAAGAATGCCAGGTAGTGTTTGAATGGGAATGGCCCCATAGTCTCATGTACTTTAATGCTTATTTCTCAGCTGGTATAACTACTTGAGAAATTTTAGAAGGCATGGACTTATTGGAGGAGGTGCATCACTGGGAGTGGGCTTTGAGGTTTCTAAAGTTCACGCTATTCCCAGTTATCTTTTTCTGCCTTATACTTATTTCTTGTCTTATACTTATACTGCTCCAGCATCAAGCCTGCCTATCCACTGATATGCTCCCAATCAGGATGGTCATAACTTTCTGGAATCACGAAAATCAAACTAAGTGCTTTCTTTTATAATTTATATTGGTTGTTGTGTTTTAGTTTAACAGTTGTATCTTTTGTTGAGTAAGAGCTAGGCCAATGATTGTTAATATACATGGTCAAGTTGAATCAATTAAGAACTTGTGTAGGTATATATTTGAATACATTTCAGAGAGTATTTTCAGAAAACATTAATGGAGATAAGAAGAATATGCTGCTCTGAATATGAGTTGAACCATCAGCTCACATGTTGAACAGGAAAAATAAAATGGGAAAGGAGATAAGTGTTAATCCCAGAACTATCTTTCCCTGTTTCTTAAAACAAATAGTATGATCTAGGAGCCTCATGCTTCTGACTCCTTGCCTTCACAATTATGGTGAATTATATTTTCCACCTGCAGTTAAAATAATTCTTTTCATTTCTTAAGTTGCTTCTTTTCAAGCATTTAGTCATAACAATGAGAAAAATTATGACTATATTCCTTTACAAACAAAAGACATATTGTATTATGTCTGTTTATATCTATATTCTGTATTTTTCATTATCTAGATAACTATATGTGGGAATATATTTGTAGATTATGACTTTGATTGTGAGGAGCACAATGATAAACATTGATGTGTGTGGTCTGTGTGTGTGAGTACATGTGTGTGTGTGTGTGTGTGTGTGTGTGTGTGTGAGAGAGAGAGAGAGAGAGAGAGAGAGAGAGAGAGAGACTATGAGGTAATTCACAGTGATTACTATAGTGGCTGTCCTATTTTGTACTCCTACTATGTAATTTATATTTCTTATTGATGTGCAAAAAAATACCTGACTTAAACAATTTAACCAAGCTTTCTTCTTTTGTTTATTTGCTTGTTTCAGTGTGTGTGTGTGTGTGTGTGTGTGTGTGTGTGTGTGTGTGTGTATTGTTCTTGTTCAGTTTTCTATGGGATGGCATGATTGTTTATAGCTTAATGGCACACAGTCTGTCTTAGTGAAGAATGCATTCTAGCTGGCAAGGATACTGTGATTGAAAAGTATCTGGTAGAGTTCCTGAGAAGGTTAAGGTGATTGCAGTGAGAGTATATGGTAAAGTTCCCTGTATCTTTTCAGATAAGGAAACAGAGGACATGAGCTAAAAACAGAAGGAGATATAACCTACAGTCTATTCTCAAGCAAATAACTTTCCCTGAGCATGTGTTCCAAAGTTTCTAGAACATGCAAAAGTATAACACAACCAGCTTAGAAGCAGGCATGCATTCATATTGTGAATCTGTAGGAGAATTTTGAGATTCTAAGCAGAATATGTGGTCTTAGCATCCATGGGGAAATGTTTATATTAACATGCAGAACACATTTAATATAGAATCAAGAGTCCCCAGATTCTTCAGTTATAAGAGGGTTCATTGGTTTCTACAGCTTCACAGAATACACAATATATGCATAATATATTTTGACACATTAGAGAACTGCTCTAAGTCACTGCCTCCTTCCTTTACTCTCTGTTAGGTATGGATGTAAACTTGAATAATGCCATAAATATCAATACAAATGACTCTGCAATACACCTTGGCAATTGTGATCACTTGCAAAAGAAAATAAAGGCATTTCTACTATTGTTATCATTAAAGTTAAGCTTAAAGTGTTACATTCAACATAGACATTTTCAAACTGAGGGGATGGCTCAGTAGCAAAGGTAACTCCTGCCAGCAAGGCTGAAGACCTCAGTTGTATTTGTACAATTTACATGGTATAAATAGAGAAAGAACTCCTGTAATTTATCCTCAGATCCCACCTTACACTCAATAATGTTGTAATATTCATTAAAAGTACATTATAGATAAAAGTCACACATATAAGTTAATAATAAAATGTAAGATTTGTATACATTTGTAAATTTGTACAATTATATTATTATTAATTATCATGGTTATTAAAATATCCATTTTGATCTATATGTATATTTTGAATTAAATATCTGTTTAACAATATCTGTTGCAAGGGATGTTAGTGAATAATGTGCATGGTTCTATGTTTTTATTTTTGTTTTTGTTTTTGAGACAGGGTTTCTCTGTGTAGCTTTTCACCAGGCTGGCCTCGAACTCACAAAGGTCCGCCTGCCTCTGCCTCCCAAGTGCTGGGATTAAAGGCGTGCACCACCACCGCCCAGCCTGGTTCTAAGTTTTACTTCATTTCTTTTCCAATTTCTTTGGTAAAATTTCACACTAATTTTTTTTATAAAAGGAAAATAACTTCAAAAGAAGCACCATGGAATTGCCATCCCATTTAAGTCTAAACTGAAGGGTTAACTATCTCAGCAATAATGTATCAGTTTCCAATGAGTAAATAAAAAGGAGGTAAGACACATTAAATTACCATATAGTCAATATAAAAGTATTAATGGTGCTCTTCATATGTATATATAAAACACATTAAATATTATTCAAAACCACAGAGGACATAAAGGAACATCACAATTACCAGTGATAAGAGAAGAAGGAAAAATGACATTTTGCCTTTTAAAAGGATAGGACCAAACTGCAATCACTAAAAGCAGTGTGGTCCTGATACAAAACAGAAATGTAGTGCAGCAGAATGCAAAGGAAGTGTCAGGAATAAACCCATTTTACTGGAACTACGAGTTTTCATGCTTACAAGCAAAGTCTCTACAGTAAATTGTACCATGACAACTAGAGGCTCACATGCAGAGGAGTAAAAGTTCACCTCACTCTCACTTCTCAATATTCAGTTCAGAATGGACTGACCACCTCAGTGTGTGGCCTCTGACTGTGAACGCAGAGTGTGGCATGACATTATGTTGGGTGTGAATTTTGAGACTGCACCTGAAAGCACAGACAAGAAAAGAAAAAAATAGACGAAGATAAAAATCCCAGAGGAAAACACTGTTCTCCAGAGAAAGTTAAACATGGTGAGCAAGGAAAATATGGAGTTGGGGAATATTGTTCTTTGTGTGTTGATTAAAATAGAAATCTATTAAACAAATGTATTTGTTAAATGGTTATCTAGTAGGAACAAGTGATGTTCAATTTCTCTACAAATTCATTTATTATGTTAATAATTATCTTTCTCTTTGTTTCTATGTTTCCTCCCTTAATATGTATTCCATTTACTAGGTGGATTAGAAGTATGTGTACATTTAAATGTTGATCAAGATGAGTAACTTTAATACTGAATGTTATTTCTCAGGCAAACCAATTTTGGAAAAATCACCCATGGTATATGACTACTAAAAACCTAAAACTTATTCAATTACTATTATAGATATCTATAGAAGCTTGGAGTTTATTGTACAAATAATATGAAGATGATGTCATGGGTATTCAAATATAATCATTCAAATGTCCACACTGTTCCAATGTTAGGATGAATGACAAGTGAATGAGTTACCTTATGGCATATAGAAACAATCAAGTCAGGGCATACTTTGTGTGTCCTTTGTACTTTAATATTTACAATCATTCTGATTTTGAATTTATTATTATTATTATTATTATTATTATTATTATTATTATTAAGAAAATTTCTATTCATTTCACATATCAACCAAAGATTCCCCTACCGTCTCTCCTCCCACTGCACAGCCTTCCCTGCAAACTCATCCCCCATTCAAACCTCCTCCAAGGCAAGGCTTCCCATGGGGAGTCAGAATTCTTTTTTTTCTCAAATTTAATTTTTTATATGGATATTGGTGTTTTAATCTTACATATCAGCCATGGGTTCCCTTGTCCTCCCCTCTCCTGCCACCGTGCCCCCACCTGCCCCCAGCCCCTCCCCTCCATTCCCATGTCTTCCAGGGCAAAGACTCCCCTGGAGATTCAGCTTAACCTGGTAGGTTCAATAAGGGCAAGTTCAGGCACCTCCTTCCAGGCTGAGCAAAGTGTCCCTGTGTAAGCCCCAGGTTCCAAACAGCCAGCTCACGCACTCAGGACAGGTCCAGGTCCCACTGCCTGGGTGTCTCCCAAACAGTCCAGGCTATTCAGTTGTCTCACTTATCCAGAGGGCCTGCTCCAGCTGGGGGCTCCACAGCTTTTGATTCATAATTCATGTGTTTCCATTAGTTTGGCTATTTTCCCCTGTGCTTTTCCAATCTTGCTCTCAACAATTATCGCTTATACAATCCCTTCTTTCTCACCAATTGGACTCCTGGAGCTCCATATGGGGCCTGGCCAAGGATCTCTGCATCCACTTCCATCAGTTATTGGATGAGAGTTCCAGCACAACAGTTAGGGTGTTTGGCCATCTGATCACTAGACTAGGTCAGATCAGGCTTTCTCTCAACCATTGTCAGTAGTTTATAGTGGAGGTATCATTGTGGATTTCTGGGGGCCTCTCTAGCATTTTGCTTCTTCCTGTTCTCATGTGGTCTTCATTTATCATGGTCTGTTATTCCTTGTTCTCCCTTTCTGTTCTTGATCCAGCTGGGATCTCCTGCTCCCCTAAGCTCTCTTTCCCTTGAACCTTGCCCTTCAGTACCCCCACTCACATCCAGGTTGTTCATGTAGATCTCATCCATTTCTCTGACATTGGATGATCCCTGTGCCTTTCTTAGGGTCCTGTGTTTTGGTAGCCTCCCTGGAGTTGTGAGTAGCAGTCTAGTCATCTTTGTTTTACATCTAGTATCCTCCTATGAGTGAGTACTTATCATGTTTGTCCTTCTGAGTCTGGGTTACCTCACTCAGGATGATTTTTTCTAGATCCATCCATTTGCCTGCAAACTTCATGATGTCATTGTTTTTCTCTGCTGAATAGTACTCCATTGTGTATGTGTACCATATTTTCTTTATCCATTCTTCAGTTGAAGGGCATCTAGGTTGTTTCCAGTTTCTGGCTATTACAAATAATGCTGATATGAACATAGCTGAGCAAATGCCCTTGTAGTATGGTTGAGCATTCCTTGGGTATATGCCCAAGAGTACTACAGCTGGGTCTTGGGGGAGATGGATTCCCAGTTTTCTAAGGAAGCACCATATTGATTTCCAAAGTGGCTGTACAAGCTTGCATTCCCACCAGCAATGGTGGAGAGTTCCCCTTGCTCCACATCCTCTCCAGCATAAGCTGTCTTCAGTGTTTTTGATCTTAGCCATGAATTCTTGAGGTAAAGTAACGCAGTAGGAATTAGTCCTGCTTTCCAATTTAATTGCAAAATTAAGGTGAGAGGATAAAAGTCCACATGGGACAAGGTTGGATGAATGTTTCATGAACTTTTTATTGTTAAAAGAAGGAAGTAACTGGCTGAATGTGTATGCTAGTGGTAAAGAGCTTCAAGTCACAGGTTCCCATTGACTATCCACGTGCATGACAATAGTAGATATAAATATAATTTACAGAAACATGAAAATAATATACTAAACAGCAATATAAGATTTTAAAGGCTTCGTATTTAATATTAAATTCTAAACCATTTTCCCTAACCTTGCTTTTATGTGTTTGGATTCAGTGGGAAGCACCTATTTTCACTGACATTTATCTTTTGTTTCATGATCAATACATTTGGAGCATAGAAACCATGTTCCTAAACCATTTTTAAAAATTTCTGTTTTTGCTGCCCATTCAGTGTCCTGAGTTTGGTTTAATTGCTCCTTTATCACTGGTTTCAGTCAGAAAAGATTGTGTCTAGTATAATTGATTAAAATCACCAATAGTAACAATCCTAGGGTATGTCATGAAATAGCTTGCTGATCTAATTAGAAAAGACTTTTTGAAGAAATTCATTAGGCAACACATTGCATTTATGTCAGGTTTTCAAACCAGATGTAAGAAATTAAAGGTGCAGTTTATTTATTATTTTTGAAGTTGTGATTTTTATTTGAATTTATTGAATATGCTAGATCTTAATTACAAAATTTGAATGTATGAGCATTTTAAAATAATTTCTTCTGAAATAAATGAATGTAAATACAACAGAGAAGAAAAAGTTGTAAGTACAAGGAACCTTAAAAAAAAACAAAAAAACAATATTTTGACTGGTAGTGATCCTTTCTAGATTCTGTTTCTCCATCAGGTAAATAATGACAAGACAAGAAGGCCGAAAACCACAGCACAGAGCCAAGATTGACTGAAGAAAAAGAAGCATATTCTCAGTTTGTGCACTAGAAGGTGGTCTCCGGCCAGGGACGGCATGGCATATAAAATGGCAGACGTGCTGCCAGCAGAGATTGGAGAAAAGGAGACCCAAGATTGTGGACCATCAACCCTCCTTATGTTCCCCTTTGGATCTTCTGCTTAGTGTGCCTCTAGAGGGCCAAGGCAGAAATACCTTCGTGTCCCAAGGTGATGCTTTATAGCGTGCTCATGTCATGTCCTCCTCCATATAAATACTTCTTGTAATTCTAGTCTTTTTCTTCTATCTTATCTTCATGTTCTGTGTTCCTAGATCAATGGTGGTTTCTGTGATACAGGAAAGGAGTGAAGCAAATTTCACAGAAAATTATGCAGAGATGATCACCCAGGCTGGGTTAAGGCAGTTATGCAGGTCATGGGAAAGAATCAAGCTTTTTAGGCTTGGATAAACTGTACCGAATGTGTGGTCAACTATAGCCTATGGTATATGTGTGTATCAACACAATGGTCTTAAATTGGCCATGATGAATAATTCAGTTTCTGAGGATATTCCAAGGACAGTGTGTAAAACTGAGACACTAAAGAAGACTGTGGATGGAGTAACATATAGATGGGATGACAAACAAAAAGTGTGGGAACCTAGAATAGGAGGAGAATAGTGGCCTCCACCAAGAAAGGGAGATGGCAGCTCTAATTCAGATACTTTTTATTCCTCCTGAAGGAGTGTGGAGATAATGTGACAATTGATGGAGTGATTGTTACAAGTTTTATTGGGTTCCCAGATTGAAAAGAGCTGCCAAGAAAGGTAAGCTTCCTTTCATGGAAGCTCTGAAAATTGTATCAATCTTTTTTGGAACTGTTGGGATATAGAAGGACAGATAATGCTGACTTGCAGAGACATATCTCTTGTCTTAGGTCCTTGTGACCCACCAGTCTCGGGGCTTGGTGTTTGCAGAGGGCTGAGGAGGAACTTAGATGGCTGTAGGGGTCTTGAGGTCAGAGCAGGCTGTGTGAGAAGGAAATGACTGTCAGGTATACTGACCACTGTTCTTATTTTTACCTTTTTTGTAAAATTGCATGTTGCTAGCCTCTGTGTCAAGTGCTCAGAAAATTGTATAATTATTAATAATAAAAATAGATTATGTTTGCTTTGGTGTTAAGTCTGGGATAGTTCCTGTGTTTAGTAAAAGATGATAAAGAATATATTGGTGATTTTCTAAGAATAACCTTTGGAATCACGAGAACATTTTGTATTGTGTGATTTCCCTTTTTCTTTCTGTTCCCCCTTTACTTAGGATAACAAAAGACTGAGGTCACCAGGGCAAAAGCTGAAGGTAAAAGAAGCTAAGAGAAGCTAGGGGAGCTAAAGAAACTATAGCAGAGAAGGTACTAAGCAACTGCAGAAGCCCGAAGTGACCTGTCAGCTTGCACAAACACTGTCTCTGAGTTGTTACTGCACCTTCCAGGTATCCCATCCTTCAGACCCCCAAAACCGCTGAGGCTGTCCCTGGCAGCCTCCTACCAGGGAGGGGAGTTCTGAGCAGGAGCACCATTCACAGCCCTGGGTCAGAGGTCAAGGGTGTGGGGGCTTCTTTCTTTCTTTCTTTCTTTCCTTTCTTTCTTTCGTTATTTATTTGTTTGTTTGTTTATTTATTATTTATTTATTTATTTATTTATTTATTTATTTTTCTGGTAACTTGTGGAACAGAACTAAGTCCCTCCTCTCTCTCTTTTCTTGTACCAGGGGAGGATATACTCCATGAGTTTGCTCAATTGAAGTAACAATAGGAACTTAATTGGATAACAAAGGGATGAAGACATTTGAAATTACCCTACAGGAATGGCTAATAAGCAAAATAAAACAAAAACCGACTGTCAGGAGTAAGTCTGCAGAAAGGAGAGTCTTCTGGGCTGGAATCCTGAAGGAAGCCCTCTCTCGTCAAAGAGAACATAATCAGGTTTAGCCAGATGCAGTCCAAGAGCTCCATCTCTAGCTCCTTAATTATTTAAGAATTAACTGTATTTTGTTCCTGTCTCAATATTAAGTAATTAACTTTATGTTGTTACAGGAAAAAAAAAAAAGAAAGGATTGTTTGTACATTGGAAAGGGTGTCTTTCTAACACAAATGTATAATTAGATACTATTTAACATGTCTTCTCAAAACATTAATTTTAGATGCCAATTCTGGAAAAAATGGTGTATGACAGATCATTTTTATTCTATTGTAGGCTTTTTAAATGTCTATGATATCTTGGTGATCACGGTAGATGCCTTCCTGGAGAGTTCTGCTCACTCACTTCTGCTTGTCCAATTTTTAGGCATATCTTCCTTCTACTGTTAGTAAACATGCACAAAACAAACAATATACATGACAAAACAAAAAGTCAATGATGTGCCCATACCTCCTTTTACCGAGCTTGGCACTTTGAGTATTTTGTAACTATTATCATCTCTTGAATTTTTCTTTTTAAGCTGAAGTATCCAGCTGTTATCGTAATTAAGTTTGCCACAGGCAAGGATCTGGTTCTCAACACCTGTGGAGAAGGTTGTCTTCGTATTTTAATGACTTATTTCAGCTTGAGGAAATAGATTCTAGTGTGAATGTTAGCAATGATTAGTTCAAATTAATGCCAAAGCTGTCAATTACCAAGGAGGAGAAATGTTGGTTCTTCACAATGAACTTTTACAAATTGGGTATTTTGCACTATTAATTCATGTGTTGCCACTGGACAGAAATAGCTCAAATGGTTCACATTAATATGTTCCAAGATACAGTATTAGTAAGTTTAGGAACAGCTAAAATATTATAACTAAGAAAATAAATTATTTTCAACATTGAGAATGCATAGAGAAAGAAAAGAATAATTATTTTTGCCGTGTGGCCAGTTTATGGTTTAAATGGATACTGCAGATTTCAGAGTATTCATTTTGTATTTGTATCAACCATGCCATTTGATAGAGGATTATGGTGTGGTTTATGTCACTAGATAAAAATGATGAAAAACTGGCAACTTCCATGTTGAATAAAAATAAATCTTCAGTATTGTAAATACAAAGTAAATATAAAATTCATCTCCCAATAAAACATCAAATAATACATAATTTTCCAAGCAAATATTGTACAAAAAGCTGGAAAGAATTCAGAAGGAAAAAAAAATGAAATGACTCAGTGTGCAAATGAAATATTTAAATCGATATTATCCATTATTAAATAAGAGTACTTCTGTTATGTTTAACGGTATATAAAATGTTTCTGAATTCTGAATAGTTTCAAGAAGGTTGAATAAATAAAACTAAGGGATATATAACTAGCAATAAGTATATATAACAAACAAAAAGTCTAATTATAGCATGCATAGTTAAACTGATAATTGCTATTAATTGGGTTTTTGTTTTTTTGGTTTTTGGTTTTGTCGTCTTTTTTTGTTTTTCTCTTACTTCTTTCTTTTTTAACTTTTTAACTTTTTTATTTTATGTGCATTAGTGTTTGGCCTGCGCCCATGTCTATGTGAGGGTGTTGGGTCCTCTGGAACGGGAATTACAGTTGTAAGCTGCCATTTGGGTTCTGGGAATTAAACTAGGATTTCACTATGCAACAGCCTTGACTGTCATGAAACCAGCACTGTATTTATACATCAAGGTAGCCTGAACTCACAGAGATGAACCTGCCTCTGCCTCCCATGCTCTGGTATTAAAGGAGTGCACCACCAAAGCCCATTTGCTATTACTATTTAAGAAGTAGCTTACTATGAAGTAATAGAAGATAAATGAGTTTTCATGTTTGGATTTGCCACTTAAACTTTTTGTTCTTTTATACATGAATGTCTAAGAAAATAGTAAAAATGGAGATGAGGAGGTGGATGAAAGGCACCCATGGCCCAGCTTGGGTCCCCACAGTCCAGGCTGGCAGAAAGCATCCCCAGCCCTTCCTGATGACAAGCTCTTCAGGAAAGTGAGAGACACAAACAGACCAGCCTGGGTCCTCACAGTCCTGGCAAGTTGAAAGCATCCAGAGACCAAATGAAGCCACATGGCTCACGCTAGCGAAGACCCCACTAAGTATATTTTGTCCTCACAGTCCGGATTGGCTCAAAGCATCAACAGAACTGAGTGATACCACAGAGCTCAGGCAGGGGAGGGATACCAAAGGGCCAGACTGGGTCCTCAGAGCCAGAGCCTGAGGAAGGCATCCACAGGGCAACCAGATACCATGAAGTTCAGTGGGGAGAATGACACACACAGGCCAGTGTGTGTGCTTTTGCCAAATTGCATATGTGACTGTTGGTCTTTCTTGGGGCCTTCTCTCAGACCGTAACACCATGTGACTTAGATGATTGAAAGACACCCACGGGCCATTGTGGCTGTGCAGAATGTTGTCTGGAGGAAGGCATTCACAGGCCTGCCTAATGACAAAAGGCTCATCCCTCAGCCACCCCCATTTTGTTTGTGACTTTTGGACATGAGGAGTTAATGTCAGTAGAGTTCCATCTAGGAAGGATACATCTTTCATTTCTAAAGTACATTTGGTGAATTCATCACTTATACATATTAAAGATGCTCTCTAAATTCTGATATACAGGCTACCATCTGCTATTTATTTTCACTCTCAATTACTTCAAATTCCGGTGCACAAGTGGGAACCCATTAATTGGAAGATACCTCACAGACTTCAGTAGCACAACTAATGACATTAAAATCAAATTAAAATATTGTTAAATGGATTTACTATCTTAGGAATTTAATGAGATATATTTGTGCATCAAGTTGTCATTATGCATATTAAGTGTATTTTAATGAACAGTTTGAAAATCTCTGCAATGCAATTGATAGGTATACAGAGACTACTGATCAAGAATTTCAAGTCCTTATTCCAGGATTTTGGTACCTATTTGTGGAATTTTTCTTGTGGTGATACAGATGATTTATTTATGATGAACACAATAATCCCCAAAAGTGTATTCCCCTGAAGGATTGATTACTTTTACATCAGAGTCAGCACTTTAACAGCTTTTAATACCTAAGTTCCTAATTAATATTTGACTTTCATAGTATTTTATAACACATTTAAATGATAAAAATAAGAGAGACTGTTTTCAAAAATAAACTTTCACTTTATAAAAATGGTTTAAGCTTTACTTGAGACAAATTGATTTCTTTCTTTTTTTTTTTTTTTTTTACAGAAACAAAGCAAAATTTGCCTGAATCAAAAGATTGAGTGTAAATTCACTTGATACTTAAGAGCAAACTCCACACCACATATTCCCACTGGTCTTATTAGTACCCTTTCAAGCCAAATGCAATATCTGTGCATCATCAAGAACTCACATGCATGTTCAGTTTTCTCCAATTTCTAAACTGATTTTTTTCATTGAATGATCATTTTTTTCATTTCACTTATGAATAAGTTGTAGGCTGATGTTTATTTTATTAGTCTTTTATTATAAACAGTGTCCTCATAATTGTTACTTTTATGGCTCAGGGAAAAATCTTTTCTGAGAAATGATAACCAGCCTATGGCTTTGAGGATATGCTAAATTGATCCTTGAGGCATCGTCCATTGACTTCCATCACAAAAATTGAAGATTTATCTGTTTTTCCCCACAGCATCTGCTCTTCTAAATACATTTATATTATAAAGCGCCAGAAAATCATTACTCTACTGTAATGCCACTATCAAATGTTGATATTATAGAGTTATTTTAAAAAATATTTCCTAAGAAGTGTTGAATTGTTTTAGCCCTCATGTTTTGTTTCTACAGACAATATCTATTTTGGGGGGAAGGGGGCGGTTTAGAGGGGATATTTTCCTTTTTCCTCTTTTGGACTTGGGATACCTGTTTCCCTAGGGGAATTTTGGTTCCTTTCCACATGGTTTATAATATTAGTTCATGCTTTAAGTAGACAGTTGTATGCAAAAGACTCACTCTGAGACATTGGCTCTACAGTAGCAGAAGTTAATCTGTACTATAACCTGCCAATTTCAAAAGAAAACATCAAGAACCCAATAATTATTGCACTCTTTCCAAGGCCTGAACTTCAAGAGGTGATATAAATCTCAGCCTAAGGGTATGAGATTGGATAAGCAGTTCATTCACTGACAGAGGGAGAGCACAAACCTTGCTTGCTGTTTTTTTCTACACAGATGTTCCGTGTACTCTTCCTGCTTGCATTTTGTGTTCTTCAACCATGACATATTTGTATTATCTTATACCAGACTTGCCATTCCTCAATGTGGTAATAGTCTGTATTCTCACATTGTGTTTGTTGCATTCTTTTTTCCATGTCTCCCACTCTTCATACCTTTGGCCTTCTGAATTATTTCACTTGGTTGTTCCAACCACTCTAGTACATCTTCCTTCCCTTTTACTGTTTCATATTTATTATTTAATTTGAGTCTTTTCTGAATGTTTAATTATATGCTGCTTTTTCATAATAGCTTCAATGTTTTCATGATCTGTGCATATTTCATTATTTTCAAAGTACTCTTTTTCCAAAGAGCTTTGGGGCATGTTGACATGATTTGTTAATGGACAAGCTAACATTGAAGGTAATGTTGCATTGACATTGTCTTGGAATTAACAGTTTCCTTGACAATGTCATTTCATTTCTGTTGCTGGGATAAAACATGCTGAAAGAAAAAGGGGGGAGGGATTGCATGGGGATTATTTTTTTCTCCAGAATCCACGTTATATCTTGTTACCACAATTAACTCACTTGGCAAGATCTAGAAAGAACTAGTAACGTCACATAAAATGTAAGGAACAGAGAGGAATGAATGCATGGTGACTTGATGGCTTGAGCTCTGCTCAGTTTCTCCATTCTCATACAGTTCAAGAACCACTCCTTAGGAAATGATGCTGTTCACAGTGCTCATATCATCTAACCTAATTAAGACCATCCCGTTTACATACTCATAGGCCAACCCAATTCGACAATCACTTACTGAAATTCTCATCTCAGGACATTCTAAATTTTGTCAGGTTGACAAAGCAAGCCATCAGACCTTGAACAGTGCCTCAGGAATCTTTTTACAATTATGTACACAGATAAAATGGGAGATAGGCTATCAGCTTTGGGTTTGTATGCACAAAAAATTATGTCTTCTTCAGTCTTGCATCTCTACCTTACATAGTGACCCAAATTTCTGAATTGAAATTTATTAAAATGTCACCTTCTGTAAGTTGTTATAGAAATTGTCAATCATTTGACTGAATGGACTATAGCAAATAGTTCAGGTATGTAGACATTCTTTTATCATTTAAAATGATTATTTTAATTTTACTCTCTGAGTCTTGATAACATTTGCAGAAGCATAAGATATTATTTATTCATAAGCTTCTTACATAGTACATTGTAAATAAACGTATTTCATAGTTTTCTTGTTGTACTGCTAAGTTCCAATATTATTTGTATAGACTCTGAAGTCAGTTTCCTCATATTACTATACTTTATTCAACATTTTGTTGTAGCTCCTTTCTTCTATTTCTATTTTCAAAGACTTTGGCCTAACAAAATAACTTTATTTAACTCTCAAATTTAAATATAACACCTATGATATTACACAGTTGAAGGAGAAAGAAATTATTTATGAAGATTATATATGTGCAAGTACAAAATTAGATATGCGTTCTAATAAGTGGTCAATTAAATTACATCTCTTAAGTTATAATTGATTTATTTTCTGTTAGTTTATTTCCAATTCTAATGTCAGGGACATTAGAAGGACAGACAAAATTTGATGCTAAGGGACATGAGAAAAGAGGATGGAGTAGATGCTCATGTCTACCTTTCTATCATTTTGTAAGACTCTGAATTGAATCATTGAAAAGTACAATACACAAAAATTGTATGAATGCTCATTTTCAATTTCTGTTTACAATGAATTTTGCTATATTTAATTTAAATTTGAATTATACAAAAATGTACTGAAAGTTCATGTCTTTAATTCTTGTCAATTTACGAAATTTTTATTCATTTTTACATGCCACCCACAGAATCCCTTCTCATTCATCCTCCTGCTTCCTCCCAGCACCATCCTCCTCTCACATCCCCTCCTCCAAAAAGGTAAGAAAAGCCTGTTACATTCAGTTGAGGCAAGTCCAAGACCCTCCTCCTGCATCAAGGCTTTGTAAGGTGTCCCACTATAGGTAATGGGCTGCAGAAAGCTAGCTCAAGCACCAGGAATGGATCCTGATCTTAGTGCCAGGGGGCCCCTTAACCAGACCAAGCTACACAACTGTCTCGCTTATGCAGGGGGCCTAGTCTAGTCCCATGCAGGCTCCACAGCTCATGGTGTAAAGTTCCTGAATTCCCACTAACTTGGTTCTGTTGTCTCTGTAAGTTTCTGTATCATGATCTTGATGCATTTGCTCATAGAATCCCTCTTCTCTTTTCAGCTGGACTCCTGGAGCTCAGCTTGGTGCTTGGCTGTGGATCTCTGCATCTGTAACTATCAGTTACTGGACAAAAGATCTATGATGACAGTTAGGGTATTCACCAATCTGATTACCAGAGTAGGCCAGTTCAGGCACCCTCACCACTATTGCTAGCTGTCTTAGTTGAGGTCATCCCTGTGGATTCCTGGGAACTTCCCTAGCACCAGGTTTTTCCCTATCCCCATGATGTCTCCCTCTATTAAGATGTCTTCTCATTGCCCTCCCACTCTGTCCTTGTTCCAGCTTGACCATCCCATTCCCTTATGATCTCATCCCCCAACCCCTACTCTCTAGTGCCCCTCTTGCTCCCAGTTTACTCAAGAGATCTCATCTCTTTAATCTTCCAGGGCAATCCATGCATCCCTCTTAGGGCACTCTTGTTAGCTAGCTTCTCTGGAGCTGTGGCTTGTAGTCTGGTTATCCTTTGTTTTACAACTAGTAACATTCTTTACATTTATATATACAAACTACCTTTGTGAGGGTAAAACCTTTCTTATAAGGTATAAACACATAATAAACCCTCAAAAATACGTATGTTAGTCAACAGAACACAATATATCACAATTTTAAAGAGAAATACATAAATAACAGGAAATGTGGCATTTTAGAGAAAATTGATGATTTTAATTGGGGTAAATTATGACTCAAAATAAAAATTAAAAAAAAAATTAACATACTGTAGCTAGCAACAATCTGTGGAGAAACAAAGGTGGTACACATGTTCTGATTCAGTTACTACATATCATAATTCAGAAATAATGAAGAAGTCACTGTAGGTGAAGCAAAGCAAGGAACAGTGCCATTGTAAGCCCAATGTATTGTTTACTTTTTGTCAACACAAACTGAGACATATCTGGGAAGAAAGAATGTTAGCTGAGCATTTGCTTGATTAGCTTGATCTCTGCTCATGTCTATGAGACATTTTCATAGTTGCTAACAGATGTACTAAGGTACAGCACATGGAGGTTGTTTCCATGCCTATATTGGCAGGTCTGGACTCTATAAGAAAGGTAACTGAGAAACCCAAATGGTGGGAAGGGTTGCTACAAAATGGTATCTTGGGGACATAATGTGGCTACTTCATTTTTTACTCACAGAAGCTGTGATTACATGGACATGGACGGCCAAAGATCAATTTAGTTAGTCTCAGCATGCAGGCAGAGGGTGCCACTATGGGACATCTATATCATACACTCTCCTCACAAGGCTCAGGGATAATTTTGTAGAAGGGTGAAAAGAGCTAGAGGCATGGATGTCTGTAAGGAAACAGTGTTTCCTCCACACAGTAGAGAAACTGTTCATAGGAGCTAATGACAGCATGCATAATGTATGTGCAAGTTTAAACAGAACAAATCACTGCATTGACAGGAGAGGTAGGCATTGTATCATACTCCTAGCTACTAGCCATGGATAGCTGTTAGTGACGGAGAGTCAGTATTTTAAGAGTTTATCATCTCTTAATATAACCAATATCCACTGGCACACCACACATACAATAATATAAGGCAACACATTATATAGACTTGATGAATTGCCCCAAAGTCACAAACTTGCGTGGGCAAGGAAGAAGGGTTTATCTGGGGGGATTTTAAAATGATTTGTGAATATAAGCAAATCATGTTGTACAGAATTCTGAAAATTTATAAAATATATAATATGATAAAATGTATTTTATTTAATTCTCAGAGTAAATAAAAATTTATATTAAAATAAATATTCGTATTTTCAAGTTCATCTAAGATCCTAACAAAAGGGGAAGAATTAAGTATGGAATTGGACTTACATTTTCATAAATGTTCTGGCCAATAAAAACACGTCTATTTACTAGACTCAAAACCAAATTATTTTTAAAGAATTTAGTAATAAAAATGCTAAAACTGGTTTTTATATGTAAACTTTTCTTTAGTTATTTGTTTTTCTTCCCATTCCTCTCTTCAAACAATTGCTGTATGTAGGTACATAGACCAATCACATGGGCCTGATTTACATCAAAAGGTACAAATTGTATAGACTAATGAGGTTCAAACTGTTGCCTCTACAAACCTACATACAGCATCAGGCATATGACATAATTCTACTCTTAGACCCATCCCTCTTCTTTCTATTTCCTATCAATTAATAGTGCTATAGTCACTATACTTCTCTTTTCACCTTTTCACATATGAAATACAACACAAATTACTGTTCTCATTTGTTTTCTTTCATCCAACACAATATTATTTAGTCTATCATTTTATTACAGTAGCATGCTTTCATTAATCAGTATAACTGATTAATAATCCGTGCCTATATAGTGAATATTTTATTTATCCACTCATTGGCTGATGTGTAAGAGTTTTATGTCTTGGCCAGGCAGTGGTGGCTCACGCCTTTAATCCCAGCACTCGGGAGGCAAAGGCAGGTAGATCTCTGTGAGTTCAAGGCTATCCTGATCTACAAAGTGAGTTCTAGGAAAGGTGCAAAGCTACCGGAGACCCTGTCTTGAAAAAAAAATGAGTTTTATGTCTTAATTATTGTGACTAACAATGCAATGAACATAAAGATGCAAAATTCTCTTCACCATGTTCATTTCATTTCTTGCAAATTCCCAAGTGCACATTTGCTGAACCCTATGCAAGTTATACATTTATAGTTTTGAGCACACTCTGTACTATTCTTCATAATTATTGTACCAATATGTACCCAGTGATTTTATGATTCTGTGTTTATGATTCTATTTTTCTCAATATTACCAATGTTATCTTTATAACTTTTAAAATTATAGTTAATATTAAAAAGGTGTTTATGTATTTATATCTAGATTAATTTGCATGAAAGATAGCCAATAATGCAAGTGTGTTCACTGCTATTAACATGTCTATAAAACAAAAACAAATTATCCGTTACTTGATGATTAGGACTACAATATCCTGGCTTCATAAACACTAACAGATATGTGTAGATACTTTTACAGGACTTTTAAAATCTGGGAATTTTAGATGCATTTATTTTATGTATGACTTGCACAGCTTGTGTATACTTGTGTATATATGTCAGAAGGGGTCATTTATTCCAACAGACCTAGATTTACAGACAATTTTGAGCTTTTATGAATGGTGCTGGGATCCAAACTGAAGACTTTATAAGGAACTTTGTAGGTTCATCCAGCTACTTATCAACAAATAGTCCAAGGTTTTCTGCTCATGCACAGTGCCAGGCAGCTGATTCAGAGAGCTATGCAGCAACTAGTAATAACAGCCACTAATCCATCTGCACACCCCCATTATATGACTTGCAATATTTAATAAGACTTAGTAATCAATGGGTAGAGCTGAAATTTCATTTACCTTTACCTGCTTCAATACAGTTTTGACACATTGGAACTATTGGAGGAGACAATAGGTAATAAAAACATGCTGAGATAATTACATTCTCTCAGAAATAAGCAGTCCCCACCTTACTGGCTGTATAATGGTCATCCCTAAAACTGTACACACATAATCAGCAAAAAAACGGACAAAGATGGTTGTATTTATATATTTGTGTACAGATGTGCCATGTGTGTGAATACAAGAGCAATAATAATAATAATAATAATAATAATAATAATAATAATAACAGCTATCAACTTAAGAGTGAGGCAGAGAAATAGAAGGGGTTGGGAGGAGTAAAGTGATATATTTTAACTAAATATATTTCTACAAATCCAGTAGAGGCAAAAGAATAGAGACAAATGCAGACCATCATATTTCAAACATGAATTATAGTAAAGAAACGTTGCCAATGCATGTAGGGAAAAGAACATAAAAGTCCAGATATAACAGACTATGTTTAAAGGTGAATAAGCAAAGAAAGTGATCCAATCTTAAAGTCAAACATGATGATTCTGTGTAATTTGTTACGAAGTCAGTACACTCGATACCTGAACTGAATTCTGTGAAGAATATATATTCAGGAGAGAAGTAAACATAGCTGAAAGTTGTTTCAGAATTCCAAGAGAAGTGAATGAAAGAATAAGAGTATTGTAGAAGAAATATGGCAGTATACTGGACTTCAGGGTTAGGATGTGAGGCAAGCATTGTAATTGCGCTTAGTACTACAAACAGTGAACTGTTGCAAGCTCCAGGGCTTGTTCTGCTTATTGTGTTAACAAAAGGACTGAAGTAAGGTAATCAGGACAAGTGACAATTCCAAAAACTGGACATTTAGTTAAATGTGATAGGATAAGCAGGAGATAAATGTGTGAAACCGTATCAATCAAGTGTTACATCTTTCAATATTTATATTTTCAGAAAAATCAGTGCTTCTTTTTATATTATGTTTGAGTGCTTGCATGTATTTGCATGTAGGTTAAAGAAAAACTTATGGAAATTGGTGTTTTGTGTTTTTGTTTGTTTTTCCATCATGTATGTCATTTGGAATTAACTAAGATCATCAGACTAGAAGGTAGCTTATTGCATGTGCCTTAATTTGTGATCCATCTTGCCAGACTATGCATAATTATCTTCAATGTGCTAACAAATGTCAGAATAAGTGACTTATTTAACTTAATGTTTATATTAGAAAAGACAATCTGTTTTAAAATTATTTCATATTCCTCAGAATTACAATTGATATCATAGTACAATTTAACCTGATAGTCACAGTGCATATGCCAAACATGGTGATCATTAATTCTTTTGCATCATTTATTGCTCGTTAATCATTTTAAGAATGGAATGTTTTGTTATATTCCTGATATGCATCCTGTAGATTTTTCTAATCAGCACAGAAAACATATTTCAAAAGTATTCAAATGAATGAATTGATTTTATTTTTTAACAACCATGTTAATGATTTTATTTTAGGAAATGAAAACACTGTCATTACAAAATTATGATTATTCAATTGTATAGTGTTCTCAGATTCTGTTATTCTTTGATTGCTTACCATTAAACTGAAGATGTGATACTTGAAATGCATGAAGGATCAGAAAGGGTGATTTGTAAAGTTAACAGGACAGTTAAGGAGAAACTAAGTGGATAGCTATTTTTAGGTTAAGTCATAAATTTTGAGAGAAAGGAGATATTCGACAAAATTGACACACAATACTAGCCAAGTACAGAAACAGTAAACAGCACATATGAAGTGGGAATGCTGCTTGCATTCAGTTAAAAAATAAAGTGACCCCAGCTTCCCTTCCCACTCTCTCCCTCACTGTCCCTCTCTCTGGTTCTCAAGTGTTTTAGATGTCAGAAAACACACAGAAACATTCCCTGAGTATCATAAACAACAAATAGAACTAAGACAGGACCTGATAAATTTAGCAGCACAAAGTTAAAATACAAAAATTAAGTGGAATTTTATATTCAAATACAATATATAATTCTTTAATAGAAAAGTCATTGTGGACATTATTTTGTGATATATTTAATTATTGTCATTCTTAAAATTTAAAGTGTATGATCTGAAAAATCAAAATTCCATATATATGACATTTCTTTGGCAACCTTTAAACTCCTTTACTATGGAAGGTTCTAAATCTATCATGATACATGTCTGCTGAGAGTACCTATGATAGTGCATTGAAACTTAACAGTCTCACTTCCACAGCAACAATAAACAACTCTTTTAAGGCAATAGTATTTCTTAAGTAAGCAATAATTAACTTTGCTATATTGATTAATACTAAAGTATTTCTGAAATCAAAGTTCTAGTGATCCCCACCAATAAAGCTAACCCTACTGGACAGAACCAAGTATTATCTATATGCACAGAAAATTATTCTCTGCTTTCTTTACCCAAAACCCTTATGCCCATTGAATCATGTTAGAAGAACTATCTGTACAAATGTAGCTAGTAAGGCACCTCAGTCATTAGGCCAATGTCTATGGGGTGGCCAAGAACAGAACATTGTTACAGCAATAGGAGTTTAGAGATGGGTTACAAAGCTACTTTCACATGCCTTTGCAGTATCAATCAATATATTTCTGGTCAAGTAGCTAAATTAAACTGAGAAATATCTTTAACGTACATTTATTTCTGTTGACAGATTTATAGGCAATGAAGGATAATTTGAATTATTTAAAGTAACCACACCATGGAGGAATAGCTTTAGTATTACTCCAAGCAGGTTCCCATAGTTTTCTCCTTGGCTGTTCCCCTCAGCATAGTTTTGTGCAAATGTGCCCTCTCATGTGTATAAAAAGCTGAAAGCCATCTTAATAGTTTATTATATACATAGGGAAATCTAAAGCCATGACAGAAAAGAACATGTTCCAGCAACACATCTTTTATTCAGAAATAGGGAAGTGTTTTTGAAGCCTCTTAAAAACCAACAGATTATTTCTACCATTAACAATGCCTGTCAAAAACCCAAAGATATGTGAAATGCCTGTGGGTTATCAATAAAGTGAGAGCAGAAAAGGTGTATGTTTAATATGCTTTTAAATTAGGATAATAGTAATTTTTCAGCCATTGAGATATTTTTAAATATGAAAAGATTGAATGTACTCAAAACAATACTTTAGGTCTTTTGTTACCTTGACAAGAGCAAAGAAATTCATTCTTTGCAGTTGACGTTTCCAGCTCCTGTTGTGAATTCTTGTTTAATAATGGGGTTTTAAAAGGCTGACAGTTTTTAGCTATCCTTTGTTGGTTTAATTCAAACTGCATGGCACTTCTCTTTTTGTATTTGTTTTTGTCTTCTTTCTGACACTGTATGAAGCTGTGGATAATATATTTTGTGAATCTAAAACATGGGGAAAAAAGGTACAAAATTGCTTCCCCCTTATTCTTAAAAGCACTCCAAGCTTAAACTTTGACTTTGCATTTTAAATCTTTTCAAGTATACTTATAAAATGTTGGCATTGTTCGTTTATAAGTTAAACAACATATGTCCCTGCTAACATTTAAGTATCATGTCCATCTATTTTTCAGTGTGAAAAATGAGCAGACAAGTTGTGTCTAACTATCTTACAATATTTTTTTTCTCATAATAGCTACATAGTTTATTTTAATAAAATCACTTTTATACTCACAGGTGAAAACAAATCACAAATATTTGCCCAGTCTCCAAATCAGTATATCTCAATCAGTTTCACTACAGATGGAATGACTATTCTCAAGCAATGGTGCATTGCTTATGGTTTTTCACTCTTGACTATACAAACATGTTTCATACTTAGTAGGAATTAAAAGAACTGTAATGTACCATAGGTAATAGGGACAAGCATACATGTGAAAGGTAACATACGTTATTTTAAGTGCTTGAAGTGTATACTTACATATCTGGTAACTTCCCAGAACGTTAATGTGATATCTCTTTATTTGTATGTTTACAGCTGAGAGATTTTACATGAGATAAGTACCATATACAAATTTTTAAAACATTTCTGTTCACTAATGGGTTTCACAAAAGATGCTGTAGAGCTGCAAGGGTTGGTCACAAGGATTTACTGGATTGTCATATCATTACCATCTTTATACCAGGATCAAGTTTTCTCTTCTTTTGTCAATTGATCATAGAGAATTCTTAAGCACAACATGAATTTTGGCTGTATGATGACAGATAATTTAATAGTAACATGTGTCCTGTTATATAGCATAGTTCTTGCATCTTCAAGACCAAACTAAGCTCCTTCTCATTATGTCACATTCATTTAGTAATAGTGTAAGGTATTTATGCTCTTATATACAACTTTCTTCATTAGAAGCTGCTAGTGATATTTGTGCTCAACTTCTGTGTAAACTCCAGAAAAGGAAAAATATCAAAGTCTTTTTCTTTACAAAAAGTAAAATAGTTGTCACAAAGAATGGTACAATTTTGCCCCCAAATTTTATATGCCTTTACTGTGATTGAGTTATTGAAGTTACATGTAGAAAATAAATGCTCTTTCTGTAACTTAAATTCCCACCATCATTGGATCTTAAGACAACTGTCGTATAGCATTTGGCAGTCAGTATTCATTCTACATCAATACCTTTGTCTTTCTTAAAGTTTAGAAATGTCTTATGGGACATTTTATCTGTTGCCTTAAGATGAACAGCATGATAAACCCACAACTGCAGATTTTGGGAAAATTCAGGTATATGGAAAGCTTTTTCATTTCTGTGGGATTCAATTCTCATTCTATAACAGACAAATATCTATAAATATTTCTAGAAATTGTTTCCACCCAGTTCACTGAGCCACATCAACATCCTCTTATCAAATATCTGAGCCAGCTTGTTTCATAGAAAAGTGCTGTGATCAGAGTCCATGCAGACTGAATTGTACTTGGGATTATAAAGTTGACACACCACTCAGGAAGGATGGTGACTGAAAACACACTGCTACCCTTGACACCTGAAAAAAAAAGAGATTGTGACAGTTTTAAGGAAATGAAAATAGAAAAGAAAAGCAAGAAAGACCACTGATAACAACACAAACATTAACCAGATGAATTGATGCATACCTGTATCTGGGATGTGTTAATTGGCTCAAACAAGAGAGTCACATATGAAGCAGAAGCCATATTCATAGTCATCTCGGTAAACAATCCACTGAGATTGTTTTCCTGCATAAACCAGAAAATCAAGTTAATTGGGAGATAATTATCATTGCATATTTCAGGTTCTTAGTATACTTAACTTTGTAATCTGTACTGGAATTGGATGCTGTTTATTTTACTTGTTTTAGGAAGAGAAGCTATAAGGTCTTCCACATAGTGTTCCTATTATAAAATATCTCTGTAGGAATCTGGGAACTATTGTCAATCTTGTGAGTTGCTAAACTTGTTGAGTGAGTGTAACTGTGTCAGTTTTAGATTCTGGAATAATGAAAATAATATAAATTGAGGCCATCAATGCTAATAAAGTTTATATTTTTCCACCTCTGGAGTTTATATCAGTTCCTGTGAAAGAAGAAAGAGTGTTAAAATATTGTGACAAAAACAAAAACAAAAAACAAAAACAAGGCTCAACCTCACTTCATTGTTGTAATTCAAGGCTCCTTTTGAGTAATGCCATGAGTCTGTTGAAGAAAAACTTAAAATTAAGGTATGAGAACAGAAAAATAGAATGAGTAAATGTATGCTACAAATAGGGTAATATTATCCATTAACCAGTTTTTAAAATTAAGATCGTATTTATCAGCCCTGTAACTTCAGGGTTTAAAACATACTCAAATCTCAATAATTAATATTACAATCTAAATGAAAACCATGATATTGCCCAAGGGCTTTCACAATGCAGAACTGCTAAATATGTAAAAAGAAAGAAATAGAAGAAACTCAAAATAGTGAGTGTGGGAATAATGGATATATGTGGAATGGTGGGGTGGGAAACAAAGCTTATATAGAGAGGAAAATATTCCTGATGTAAGATGAGAAAATTGAATAAGAGAAGCAGGCCTTGTGCTGAAACACTTATCTGAGAGAATACACAAAGTCAAATAAATTGCAATTTAATATTAACTTGAGTTGCCAAGGGATGAACATAATATAGTAGAGAAGAATGTCACAGAAGATAAGTAAGGACACTCTGAAGAAAAAAAATTGATGAGTCACAGACTGAAAAATGCAGGAAGGTCAAGGGATAGTTGAACTGGGAAGTATTTACTGCATTTTGGAAATATGAGATACTTTATGAACTGTGGGAAACATATTTTTGTTAGAAATGTAGAGGCTGGATGCATTATGAAAACAGGTTGAGTGGCTAATGGGAGCTCAGAAAAATGACAATATTTCCAGATTATAGAAGATTTGATTTCAAATTAACCACATTATACTCTTCAACACAGAGACAAGGGGCATTTATATTTAGCTGCAGATGGTCACTGAACATTGAAGAAAGAAGACAGTAATGGAAGAAAACTGTCATTTAAAGCATAGACTGTGAGAGCAGAGTTCCCACATGATTGTTTTACTCTTTTATTACATGTATAACATTTGATTGAAGGTATATGCAGAACAAAAGCGCTATTTAAACCGAACTACAAATGTAAGAAATAAGTTTTCATTTCTAAGCTCACAGAATTAATAGTGGCAGGTCGTCTTCATGGTCATTGTGAAAGAAGACATCTGCCATCCAGGTTAAAAAAATACACTCTAATATACACTATGGGAGCTGGAATTACTGTGGCTGCTGGCACCAGACCTGCCCTTCCATGAATCCACCTTAAAAAAAAATTAAAGTGGATTCCTTTCAGGTACAGGGCCTAGAAAGTGTCTTGTAGTGTTGTTATTTTTTTTTTTCATCCCAACCTTCCTGGGTTCAAAGTGGGTAAATTGTACTCCTACTGCCTTTCTTGGATATGGTAGCCGAATGGGCCAACAGGCAAAAATCAGCAATAGAACCAAAGTAATTAAGTGTGCAATGTGGTTAATTAATTCCAGAGGATGCAATAAATGTACAGCTTCTCTTTGGGTGCATTCCAGTCATGTTCCACAACCCAGTGTAGCTCCCAGCACAGCAGTTCTTTAGTGAAGATGACCTGTATTTGGCCAGCTTAAAGGCAGCTTTTTCATAAACTGAATGGATGCATGAATTTCCCCTCAAGTCAGGCTTTGGAAAAATTAAAGCAACCTTCCCTCTTCTCTTTGCTTTCTCTAAAACTATAAGCCCTCTGTTATATTTCAGGTAACAGTTGAAATACAGTGGCAACAATTCCATGTCTAATATATGAAAGTTTAAAAAGATATTTGCAGCATTTACTCATATGTTTTACTAGCTCTATTTTCTGCTTTAATTCGGTAAGCCTTTAAAACTGTCAAACTATTACTCTCTTCTCATCAGAAAATAAAACTGATGTTCAGATTAATTGATATACTGAAAATATACATCAAGGCCATCTTTATTTTATGATCATTGTGATAGGTCATGGATATGAAATATATGATATGTGTTGTATTTTCCTTCAGTCTTTAAGAAGGAAAGTTAGTCCAATATAGCAAAATAAAATCATAATCATATGCTTTTCTGGTTTTAAAGGTAAAAATATATACCCAGAAATAGTTTTGTTAAAGAATATTAAATTCCATACAGATGCTTGTCCATCTGTCAAATCCCCAGGGATCCTTATAATTTTTATGTTAGAGTAGATAACTCTCCTTTAGTGAACGAAACACGGGAAACTATATGTTGTTATCCTGATACCTTGGATCTTTTTTTCATTAAATGCAAAGCAATGGGCAGGTTCATATGAAATTGATTTTTCTAGGAAGGGTATTTCTCAGAGGAGATAGTGAAGAATGTGGCCATGGAGGAGGAGGAGGAAGGTGGGAAACAATAACTCTTTCTTGGACACTACAATGACTCATGAGTTTTTTCCCTACTGTAGGAATGCCTTCCAAGAAACCAAAGAGGATTATCTATCTACCCAAGGACACAAGTAAGTAAAATCTATATGCTATTACCTATTGTTTCTCCACAATGACTTCTTACTACCATTTTGTCAACAAAGGGATAGAAAAAGCTTTCCTTCCTCACTTATTTAAATTTTGCAGAAGCATAGTCCACATACACAGGTAAATTTTCTTCGAATTCTAATCCAGATGGTAGACTCATTTGGATCCACACAGTGATCTGCTCTGCTTCTTTAGGAGGAGAAAAGTGAAAGAAGAAAGAAGTGAGAACACACATATACACATACAAAAAAAACAGATACACACACAGAGACACCAACACAAACACATGTGTGAAAACACGCAAATATATATATTGTATATATATATACAAACACAGACACACCCACAGAAATATAGACACACCAAGACACAGACACACACACACACACAAAGAAACACACACATACACAGACACATATACACACATCCAAAAACACACACATATAAACAAAAAAGGATGCACAAAGATAAACACACACACACACACACACACACACACACACACATGTTCAGAGACAAACATGACAGAGAGAGAGAGAGAGAGAGAGAGAGAGAGAGAGAGAGAGAGAGAGAGAGAGAGAAACATACATAGTACATTGAAACCACGGAAAAGAACACACAGACAAGGCTCTGTCTCACTTTTGTCATCAATGGCTCTATTTTGTTCATTTCTGAGTACAATAAATATGAAAAGTTAATGAGTTAATTCATTTGCATTTTCCTTGCTACAAAAGAAGGTATGCTATTAGCTTCCAGAAAATAAAAGCAGAAAGTTCATGTGTACCTACAGAAAATATTATATGCAATTTTTCTGATGAATTGTTTATGTTTGACTATTAAAGGTGAAAGAAAAATGGCAGGCAGATGCAGGTGGACCTCTGTGAGTGAGTTTGAGGCCATTCTGGTCTGTGAGTTCCAGGACATCCTGGACTACATAGAAAAACCTTGTCTCAAAAGAAACAAACAAACAAAACCACAAAAACCCAAAAAATTAATACAAAAGAAAAACAAACTCTAAAAATAAATAAATAAATAAACAAGGTAAAAAATCATATCTCCTGCAGGTGCCTTGGTTGTTTTTCCATAGTTATGATAAGACACACTTAACCAAGGCATGTTAGAGAACAAAAAGTTGACTTGAAGCTCACAGTTTCAGAGGGTTAGTCCATAAATCATAGCTGAGAACATGGCGGAAGGCAGGAAGGCAGGCAGGTCATGGAGCTGGAGATGAAAACTCAAATTTGACCCACAAGAATGAAGCAGAGATTGCTAACTGGGAATGATGTGAGCTTTTGAGACCTCAAAGCCTCCAATCATGCCACATATCCTCCTGCTTCTCAAACAGTTTCAAGAACTGAGAAACAAGCAAGCATTCAAATATTTGAGCCTAATGGGGAGGCATTCTCTTTCAAAACGCTACAAAGAGGAACATCAAGGTTTCATTTGACTTTATATTCTAAATCATTTTTTTTCCTAATATAACTACATATGTTCAATTTATGTATCTACTACAAATAAATAAAAGAATAAAGCATGTCTTGCTAGATGATTTTCTGATTCTAATATATTCTCTGGTTTCTAGAGAGAAAAGTTCCATAAGGAAAGCTAGTAGCCAAGCTATAAATACTTTTAAAATTTTAAACATGTATTCATGATCAACTGTGTAACTTAAGAGTGAGTCCCTAGAGGCTTAAGAATAATTGGTCTATTAGTCAGACAAAATAACAAGTAATTAAAATATAAATAGTATGTGCATATTTTAAATCCTTCTCTAGAAACAATGCTGTAAGAAGTTACTATATTTCTTCAATTTAAACAGCTTGTACAGTAAGAAACAGTTAAAATTACATTGCTTTTCTTAAAAGCAGAGCTTTACCTATGTTGAGTGACTTGTGTAAGTTGGCTGTCACCCCCCTCCTTAAGTGGTATATGCTGCAATTTCTGATATGAAGGAAGACTTGTAGAAAACAGAAATATGACAGCTGTCAGGTTTTTTTTTGTCCATATTTAATCAAGAATCAACCATAGAGAAATGTCCTAATCCATCAACACCTGCTGAGAATAAGCCGTCAACTCACTAGAGACAGAGCCAAATATAGTGATTTAATTAATTGAAAGGTTTGGCAGATCGCCCCTATGTTTTAGAGCCATTTCTGGCTGCAACCAACATGTTGCAGAATCTTCACAATAGTATATTCACACTATTTTATTAGACATTTACTTTATCTGGACATCTTCAAAATATTTGAGAGAATAAAATTATATATATATAAATATAAATATAAATACATCTTTTTTCTTTTAAAGTGGTTTTTACTACTTATTACAAATTTTACATGCTGAAAATTAATAGATATCTGCAGTCATTATTGTCATGTTTTGCCTTTATTATACTCACATACTAATTTATTAATTTTGTCTTTATAGTTCTGGTATTTATTATAATAATATTGTTCTTCATGATCCACAATTTTGAGATGGAAAATAACATATTAAACATATGTATTTTAAATTAGTATCAACACATTGGTAAATATCAGTATAATAATAAGCAAATGAAACTATCACCTATAGACCAAAGGACTGTAACTCTCTTTAGAAACATACGTAAGGTATCAACAGGAACTGAGACATTTTATTTGAGTGAAAGGCAATGGCTGCCTTTCCAAACATCACATAAAACCGGAGTTACACTTTTCTTTATTGCTGTGTCCTTGTGAGAACACCTGCTATGCTCAATTCTGAGGCAAATGTGATGAAGATTATTGTGTAGCTCACCTAGAAAATAGTATCCTTCTCTCCGTGTTTACTCTTTCAACTTTAGACTTCAATACTTACTGAAAAAATAAGTATAATTCTACAGAATCTTCTAGGGAATTAGGATAAATGTTATGTAAGATCTATACACAAAACATGGAATAGTTATATAGTGACATTTTACTTTTTGAGAAAATAAAACAATGTATTTTGCTACTAGTTTATTTCAAAATATTCAAATTAATTATATTGAGCAATAATCAGATTTTTCTGGTTTTCCAGAATATAACATTTTGATTATATGTAAATATAGATAACAAATGTGGTTACTTTATACATTTATTGTTGAATCCAGATAAACAATGATTAACTGTTTGCTAGGAGGAAATAGATATAGTCAATAAATGAAAGGATTAGTCATGAATCTTAATTATACTTTTCTGATTTTTCTTTTTGAAAATCGATTCTTCTCTCCCACAACACATCCCAATCACAGTTTCCCCTCCTTCCACTGCTCCTCACTCTTTCTTACCTCCCCTCTCTCCTCTTTAGAAAACAGAAGATCTCTAAGTGAGGAGATCTGAATGGTACAAAAGATACAATATAACAGGGCAAAACCCCTCAATTTGAGACTGGATGATGATGCAACCCAAAAGAAAGAGAAGAGTCCCAAGAGCAGACAAAAGAGTCAGAGATACACTCATGCCCACTGTTGGAGGGGTCCCACAAAAACACCAAGCTAACAACAGCCATAACATATACACAAAAGACCTGGTGCAGACTCATGCATGTCTGGTGCTTACTGTAGTAGACTCTCTGAGCTCCTGTGAGCCCTGCTTAGTTGATTCAATAGGCCATGTTTTTCATTGTACCCCATCATCTCTGACTCCTATAGTCTTTCCTCCTCCTCTTTTGCAAGGTTCCCAACCGAGGTGAAGGACCTTAAAAGGACCTTCAATTTAGACTTTCTCTATTCATAATATCTGGCTCTCTGCATAATGTCTGGCACTGGGTCTCTCCACCCACTATCATCTGCTGGCAGAGCTGCTGTGGGATGTCTTTTTATGTGCTGTGAATATACACTGTTCTAATTGGTTGATAAGTAAATCTGTATTGGCTTATGGCAAGGCAGCTTAGAGGCAGGCAGGAAAGATAAGCAGAGAGACAGGAAGAAGAGAGGCAGAATGGAAGAGACATGAGCCAGCCACACAAGGAGCAAGATGTAATGGGATGCAGATAAAGCCATAGAATATGTGGTGATACATAGGTCAATAGTTATTAATAGTGTAAGATACAAGACCTAGCTAACAAGAGGCCTACCATAGACCGTACAGTTTGTAAATAATATAAGCCTCTGTGTGTTTACTTAGGTCTGAGTGGCTGCAGGACTGGGCAGGACACAGAAAAACTTCCAACCACAGGGAGCAAACCTCTCTCATGATAACTGGACAAAGTACAAATCTATGAGTATGACAGAGTACCATTAGGAATAATTTCATTGATTTTCTACATGAATCCAATTTACCAAAATATAGAGCAACTTCTTGTCTCAAAGAACAGAGCAATCCCATCAGTTATGTTGTCTAGAAAATATGGTAACAGCATCTTTTCCAGGTTATAAATCTCATGGTACAGTCTGAATTAAAAGGAAAGAAAACAAGATAAGAGAAAACAAAACAAAAACCAATTTTCTGTGATGAAATGGCTAATAATCAACAGCTAATAGTTATTTCTTAATGATTCAACCTGATTGTTTTCTAAAGACAAAGTAAAAGAAAGTATGGAGTTGGATGTGCAGGGAAGTCCAGTTACTCTGGAAAGAAATGAGGAAGGGGAAACCATGATCAGACTATATCATGTAAAAAATATTTCCAATAAAAAGGAAATATTAGTGTCTAATACATGTGTTTAAATTTTAAGCATAAATATCTATTACAGAAATGAAAATTCAAACTACTTAGAGTTTCTTATTGTCCTGGTCAGGATGGCTACTGAGAAATCAAATGACAACAGATGTTAGAGAGGTGATGGAAAAGAGGAGCACCTATGTACTATTATAAGGGTGTAATCAAAATGAAATTAAGCACGTAGATTCTTTAAAAAAATAAAAAACGGAGCTCCCATGTGACTCAGATATACTGCTTCTGAGCATATACCTAGAAGATTCTGACTTATTACAGAGACACTTTGTCAGCCATGTTCATTGCAGCTCTATTCTCAATAGCCAGGAAATTTGAGTCAAGCTGTACATCAATAGATGAATTTATAGTGAAAATAAACAAACATATAGATGACAAAAGTTTTATACAACTGCAAAGAAAATTAGACTGTGAATTTTGCATGTTAATTGTGGAACTGGAAAATAATACTGGCATCAGTTGTCTTACCTTGCAATGAGCCCTATGAACTACAAGACCAACCTGCCAGGTAAGAAGTTCTCACTAGTACAATAGAGGCACACCTGTTATGGGTTAACTACTAGCTCTTGTATTTGATCTGTGGCCACCTCAATGGGAGAGAGTATCTTCCTGGTTTTGTAAATCTTACCAAAAACCCTCAGCTGGGGAGATCATCAGTCCTAGATGGGATCTTACTATGATTGTTTGGCTAAACTGACATGGTGCTAAACTGCTTTTTAAATCTTTATTTTTATATTCATAAAGTAAAGCATAGATGTGTATCTTTCTTTCCAGTAAAATTTGGTGAGCTGAGAGACTCACCGCTATTTACTGTGCTCAGAATAAGTGACAGTTTAGTGCTTAGTTATCATATCTCATATAAAGTTCCTGTAACATCAGGAAGAGGAAGTGGAAGGAATGTAATAGCTAGAAAACACAAGGAACGGGTAGGAAATGATATTTTCATAGCATAACACAATTGTGGCAAACATGATCTCACTCATAATAGCTATAGTTGCCTTCATTGTGCCTATAAAAGACTGGGTCTGGTGGAATTATTTTGCCCATGTACAGCAGATATTTGTGAATCATAAAGTGGCTCATGGTGTCCTTCCTTCTGCTACTATGAGCTATTGACAGATTCTGTAGGAGGGTGAAATTTTTTCTGCAGTTTTTTTTTTTTTCTCCACTCCTGCTAACAAGTTGCATTGGATGATTCCAAACTCATGGCCACACAGGTGGTCCTGGCTAAAACCAAAGAGGAAAATACACGAAGGTGGGAAGATACCTGTAGGGAGGATCAAAGAATAACAGATGAGGTACGGAGGAGGTAAGAGTGGGTAGTAGGTGTAAGTAACAAGAATAAAATATGCTTGTATGAAAGTGTCAAAGAAGCATGAATCAATATGCAAGCAAGTAATTTGAATCACAAATTCAATTATGCAATCAAACTGGTATTAGGAATTCATCTTAAACATGTTTACCATTTTCATTTTATCTTATATACAAAATACTTATGCATGGTGATGTTAAACAACTTTCCTTTAAAAATATTTTTAAGCAATCATTTAGTCTAATTCTTAGTTAAATTACTAAGTTTATTCAAGTATGTTTCTACCTCTTTTTTTTTAGGACAGAATTTTGGAAATGTGTGGGTTTTCACATTTATATCCCAATTAAATGCAATGCCTGAAAAACATACCTACCTTTTTGGACTTACCACTGACATATTCTATTAGAACCAGCCTCTTTCATAGAACAGTTCATTAAAAGTGAACCTGACACAGAGTGTCCTTACAGTGGATTTATTAACCACCATCAAGCTGAAAGGCAGGAGAGTGTAGCAGTCTTTAAAATGATGTACGATTTTTGTCAGGAAGCTTAAACCTCTTCAAAGTTCATGAAACTACAAAGTGTCTTAAAATAATTAATTTTTATAAGCTCATCCTCTCCATTATTACTTTAAACTGATTTTTATGGGAATTCATCTGCCAATCCTTCTCATCTGCCCTTTCACAACTGTCCCTCTTCAGAGTTTTTTCATATATTTAAATTATGTCATGAAAGAAAATCCTGAGAGGAAAAAAACAAATTCATAAATAAGAAACACTTCAATGTACATTTTTAAATGAATGAGGGTTAGGCAAATTTTAGAAACTTCTATTATAAAATAATAAGACTTTTTAATATCAGTTGATTAGTTTTTTTCTCAAACTATGGAAAAATTATCTCTTCTTGGGAGATTTTTATAAATAGCCTGTGATGATATGTCAAAGAATATTTAGCTTGTGAGCCAGACAAAATACCAAAGAGTTTACCAACAATATTATTGAAATAAAATATTGACAATTTCAAATACTTTTTGTCTACAAATTTTGTCCCTGGCTATAAAAAAAAGAGGACCATCTATGGTTTCAATCAATTAAATAGGTTTAATCATTCTATTTAGCTTTATCCATAGACTACAGAGGATATACAAAGTATGCAGCTAACATACAGGACAATGAGATGTACAGGCCAATATATAGAGAGTGACCGGAAATGAGTGGGAGGGCACTGTATCTCCTCTCCAAACACAATACTCTCCAAGTGCATCCACATGTTAAATACCTCCAGTGCTCTTTAAGCCCAGAGTTGAAGATTTATAAATTTTTCATAAGCATATATTCAACCTCCAAATTAGTGAGCTTCCTTATAGCATTTTATACTCATATTCTTTGTGTCAATTATATCCCTCTTTTAATACCCTCTTTCCCCTTAACTATCCTCAATGCTCACTTGCTCTTTCCCAATTGTATCCTTCTGTATTCATGTATTGTCTTAGTACTTTATAATTCAGAATCTATTTATGAAAGAAAATTATTATATTTGTGGTTTTGAATGTGGTTTTTTTGCTTAATTAATGATGAACTTCAATGTAACTCATCTTCTTGAAAAAATACATAATTTCATTTATGTTCACTATTGAAGAAAATTTATGGTGTCTGACTTCTACTTTTTATCTATTTGTCTCTTAATGAGTTCCTAGACTCATAGAAAAACTTAATACTCATGAATAGTGCCATAAAGCATGTGTCAGTGTATAGATGTCAGGATGTGATGACTTAGATTCTTTTGGAGAAATTCTCAAAAGAGGAATGATTGAATCATGGGGTATATCTAATTTCAATTTATGAAAAAACAATATTATATAATGGATGCTACTATTTTACATTTCCATCACCATCATAAATTTGCACCATATTTCCATATATACTGTTACTTACTTTCCTGACAACAAATTTTCCTACTGGTAAAAGTAGATACTCAGTGTAATTTTTATTTTAATTTCCTTCATGGTTATCTATCTTGAAACTGTCATTTATACAATTACCGGTTGCTGGATTTACTATGAGAAGTGTATGTACAATTAATTATTCTATGCCTTTTTTATTTTTATGGGGATGTCATTGTTTATTTTTTACTTTTTGCCTGATTTTAATCACCTATCATCTCAACAGCATTTTTAAATATTCCATCATTATTTAGACTTTTATTCATTTCATTAACTATATACTTTTCTATATAGAAGCTTTTTTATACCAAGCAGTCTTATTTTTCTATTATTAACATTAATTTTGGGACTGTTGGCGACCTACATAGAAATGTTCCAATGTTTATATAGTGAAGC
This sequence comes from Onychomys torridus, assembly GCF_903995425.1. Lineage (NCBI taxonomy): Eukaryota > Metazoa > Chordata > Mammalia > Rodentia > Cricetidae > Onychomys > Onychomys torridus. Next base: position 54,073,187 of record NC_050457.1, on the reverse strand, counting down.
AATTACATAATGTTCTCTAATATTTTCACATTTCAAGTCATACATTTAGGTTCTTGATGCAATTTTAAACGACTTTTGTACATGCTAAGCTATCTATGTCTAGTTTAATTCTTCTGTAATGTGAATATCCAGTGTTCTCATCACCATTAGTTAAAAAAGGAAATTGATATCCTATTTTATATTTCTGAGGAATTAGGTGAAAAGTAACTCAAAATTTCTATAGCCTTTTGAGTATATTGCTGTGTTCTTGACTTTGTTTCTTTACAGTAGACTGCCACGTTTTATCTATTTGTCTCTTAATGAGTTCCTAGCCTCATGGAAAAGTGTCTGCTTTTGATGGCACCATTCCGTAGTCAGGAGATCTTAAATAGTGTAAGAGAAACAAACAGTAGCTACAAGCATGAAAGGGTTAACTTATTTTCTAGTTGCTTTTGTATGTGTATGTCATATGACAAACTGCTTGAGTTCCTTCTGTGACTTCCCCAAAATGATGGACTGTCGCTTAAATTCTAAAACTAATAAAACTTCTTCTTCTCTGTTGCTCCTGGTACTTTATCATAGCAAGAAAATTTAAATCAGGAAAATAGCTGAGGAATTTTGTGCTAAATAGATTTTGTTCTTTTTTTCTTTTTGTACTGAGTCATATGCATTGTTTGCATATATAATTCAGTTTGAAGGTTCTTGCACAGGAACTATGACTCATGTATTTGTATTTATGTGTGTATACAACATCTTCTACGCTTTCAGTTTGTTATGATAAATGAATTTTTAGATCAAGTAATATACAATATGAAAGTAGAACTTAATTATTTAATATCATTTTACTCTGAATATATTAGTATATTGCAAAGCTGTTAATATCTTTCATTTTAAAGAGTATAGTTTAGAATTCAATTATCTTTTGGTATGGTAGAATCAAACTATTGTTTTGTTTTTTTTTCCCTGGGACATAGTTACAATTATTCTAATGAAGAGGGTCTTGAAAATACATGGTAAGTATGGCACATTTATTAAAGTAATTATCTTTTGAGTACTTAGCTACAAAATTCATACCTCCTGGTTGAGGAAGGAAATTGAAATAACAAACGTGGCATAATGAAATTTATAGCATAATTAGTTGTTGGTAATGTTATATATTTTATGTTATGTCACTATTAAAAACATTTACAATTTTCATAATCAGATAAATAATTTAATAAGATTGAGATAAAGGAGCTTAGTTTTCTCCTACATATAATAGAATCCTGGCCTGCAGTAGCCATAATAGCCATCATTAAAAATGAAAAAGAGTCTAACTGACATTGGCCTTGAATGGAAGTTGAAAGAAGATATAGAAAAATTAATTCTAGCATTAAACTATCATCATTTTTATACTACTGTGAAGGATTGGCCACATAATAGTAAAATAAAATGCCTTGTTTTGCCACTTAAACTCCATAAATTTTACACTTACAATGAATTCACAAAATATTTTACTTCACAATTATGGATATTCTATAAAAATTTATGTTGGTATTTGTGAGTTTTTACAGATCTCCTTCACAATCATTGTAGTGCCATCCCCATGAAATATTGCTGCATACATTCACTGTGAGTATCTTCACCTCAGTTATTCTTAAACAAGATAGTATTCCACTGATATGCCCAAAAGATGAACTAAGTCTAGACAATCTGTCAAATGTAACCTCCCAAGTGTCCTTGGCTTTTGTCTATGTGCCAAAAATTACCATTACACTGATATAAAACATATTGCTTTTAAACCCCTTATCCCATTTCCTAGAAAAAACAAAAAACAAAAAAAAAAAGAACAACAACCAAAAAAAAAAAAAAAAAAAAAAAACTACTTTAGTGTAACTTCAGTAAGGATTCCTTTGCAATTTTAAAGGTTTATTTCTTTAAAATTTATTTATTAAAATGTTTTAGTGTTCTAGAGTGTTTTGCATTAATGTCTGAATGTACACCATATGTAGGCAGTGACTTCCAAGGTGAGATGGTTCAAATTAGGGAGTTATAGGCAATTGTGAACCCCATTGTAGGTGCCAAGATCTGAACCTAGGCCCTTTGGATGAGCACCATGGACACTTAAGCACTGAATCATCTCTCCAGTGCCTCATTGTGTGTTTGTGTGTGTATTTAAATATGTAAAACTTTGTTTAACAGAAGGAAACTGAATTTCCATATAGATAAGAGTATTGCATGACTTTTTTTCTTTTTTTATTATTATATTTGTGTTTTAATTTTACACGTCAGCCATGGGTTCCCCTTCTCCCCCCTCCCGCCCCCACCCCTACCTTCCCCCCCATACCCTCCCCTCCATTCCCAACTCCTTCAGGGGCAAGACTTCCCTGGGGATTCATTTAAACCTGGTGGATTCAGTACAGGCAGGTCCAGTCCCCTCCTCCAGGCTGAGCAAAGTGTCCCTGTGTAAGCCCAAGGTTCCAAATAGCTAGCTCATACACTAAGGAGAGGTCCTGGTCCTACTGTCTGGGGGTCTCCCAAGCAGTTCAAACTATTCAGTTGTCTCACTTATCCAGAGGGCCTGCTCCAGCTGGGGGCTTTACAGTCTTTGGTCCATAATTCATGTGCTTCCATTTGTTTGGCTATTTGTCCCTGTGCTTTTTCCAATCTTGGTCTCAACAATTCATGCACTTACAGCCCCTCCTCTTTCTCAACAATTGAACACCTGGAGCTCCACCTGGGGCCTGGCTGAGGATCTGTGCATCCACTTCCATCAGTTATTGGATAAGAGTTCCAGCACGACTGTTAGGGTGTTTGGCCATCTGATCACCAGACTAGGTCAGATCAGGCTTTCTCTCGAGCATTGCCAGCAGTCTACAGAGGATGTATGATTGTGCGTTTCTGGGGACCTCTCCAGCACTCTGCCTATTCCTGTTCTCATGTGATCTTCATTTATCATGGTCTGTTATTCCTTGTTCTCCCTTTCTGTTCTTGATCCAGCTGGGATCTCCTGCTCCCCTAAGCTTTCTTTCCCTCAAACTTTGCCCTTCATTACTCCCACTGTCATCTAGTTTGTTCATGTAGATATCATCCATCTCTCTGTCATTGGGTGATCCCTGTGTCTTTCCTAGGGTCCCGTTTTCTAGGTAGCCTCCCTGGAGTTGTGTAGCAGTCTAGTCATCTTTGTTTTACATCTAGTATCCTCCTATCAGTGAGTACATACCATGTTTGTCCTTCTGAGACTGGGTTACCTCACTCAGAATGACTTCTAGATCCATCCATTTTCCTGCAAACCTCATGATGTCATTGTTTTTCTTTGCTGAGTAGTACTCCATTGTGTATATGTACCATATTTTCTTTATCCATTCTTCAGTTGAAGGGCATCTAGGTTGTTCCCAGGTTCTGGCTATTACAGACAATGCTGATATGAACATAGCTGAGCAAATGCCCTTGTGGTATGATGGAGCATTCCTTGGGTATAAGCCCAAGAGTGCTACAGCTGGGTCTTGGGGGAGATGGATTCCCAGTTTTCTAAGGAAGCACCATATTGATTTCCAAAGTGGCTGTACAAGCTTGCATTCCCACCAGCAGTGGAGGAGAGTTCCCCTTGCTCCACATCCTCTCCAGCATAAGCTGTCTTCTGTGTTTTTGATCTTAGTCATTCTGACAGGTGTAAGGTGGTATCTCAGAGTTGTTTTGATTTTCATTTTGTGGATAATTAGGGATGTTGAGCAATTCCTTAAATGTCTTTCAGCCATTTGAGCTTCCTCTGTTGAGAATTCTCTGTTTAGTTCTATAGCCCATTTCTTAATTGGACTGATGGGGGCATTTTGTTGTCTCATTTCTTGAGTTCTTTATATATTCTGGATATCAGCCCTCTGTCAGATGTGGGGTTGGTGAAGACCTTCTCCCATTCTGTAGGCTGTCACTTTGTCTTGTTGACCATGTCCTTTGCTCTACAAAAGCTTCTCAGTTTCAACAGGTCCCATTGATTGATTGTTTCTCTCAGTGTCAGTGTTCCTGGTGTTATATTTAGAAAGCGATCTCCAGTGCCAATGCATTCAAGAGTACTTCCTACTTTCTCTTCTATCAGGTTCAGAGTAACTGGATTTATGTTGAAGTCTTTGATCCACTTGGACTTACATTTTGTGCACGGTGACAGATATGGATCTATTTGCAGCCTCCTACACATTGACATCCAGTTATGCCAGCACCATTTGTTGAAGATGCTTTCTTTTTTTCATTGTATAATTTTGGCTTCTTTGTCAAAAATTATATGTTCATAGGTGTGCCGGTTAATGTCAGGGTCTTCAGTTTGATTCCATCAGTCCACATGTCGGTGTTTATGCCAGTACCAAGCTGTTTTTGTTACTATAGCTCTATAGTAGAGCTTGAGGTATACTACAGAAAATGAAGCACTTCAACTCTGGAATATTTTGCATCTTGCAAGGAGCTACAGTCCTAGTAAGGATGTGTCAGCATTAAAGTAGGCTCTTAGACTTTCATTTATCTTCATGTTTTGATAATTTTACTTGTCTTTCCATCTTTACTTATTTATTAATAAATTAATTAATTTTCCCCAGGCCAATCACATTTTTATCTATCTCCTCCTCCCCTCCCAGCCCAGCCCCGAATATCACTCCTTACCCCCATCCACTCTGTACTTTCTTTTCAGAAAAGAGGAAGCCTTCCATGTATATCATGTAGTCATGGAATATCAAGTTGCAGCAAGACTGGGCAACTTCCCCCCTATTAAACCTGGACAAGGCAACCCAGCAGGAGGAAAGAACTGGTAACAGAATCAGAGACAGCCCCTGATTCCAAAAAGACTATGTATGCCACACAACAGCAGCACATATGCAGAGAGCTCAGATCAGTCCCCATGCAAGTTCTCTGGTTGGTGGTTCAGAGCCCAGTTTATTTGACTCTGTGAGTTTTCCAGTGATGTCCATTGTTCCTCTGGCTCCTATAGTCTTTCCTCCTCTTCCATAGGATTTCCCGAGGTCCACCTAAGGTTTGGCTGTGGGTCTCTGCATTTGTTCCCATAAGTTGCTGGTTGAAACCTCTCTAATGACAAGTAGGCTAGGCAATTATCTATGATTATAGCAGAGTATCATTACGAACCATTTCACTGACCGTTTTTCCTTTTTTGTAAGTCCTGTTTTGATCTATCCTAGGTCTCTGGGCTGTTCAGACTCTAGGTCTGGGTCCTTCAGGCATTTTCAGGGGTTGGTTCCCCATTCGTTGCATGGGTCTCAAGCTGGACCAATCATTGGTTGGCCACTCTCATAAATCCTGAGCTACCTTTGTCTCAGCATATCTTGTAGGCCTGGCAAATAATAGGTCAGTGGTTATATGTCTGAGTTATTGTCCCAATCCTTCCAATGAAGTCTTGTCTAGTTACAAGAGATGGCCAGTTTAGGCTCCCTATCTCCTATTGCTAGGTGTCTTAGCTAGGATTACCCTCAGAGATTTCTGGAAGGTTATCTTGATATTTGATAATTTTTTTCCTATTAGTTATGTCCAATTATGATCAATTTAGAGTGATTTTTCTTTTCTATTGTCTTGGTTCAGTTATGTATGAAATTAAATATGCTCTGGCAATGGGTAGAACTGAGCGTTCAGCTTGTACCATCTGCGGTACTATCTCAGAATATTTTTTATTTAGTAAAATCATCTGAATAATAAATTAGAAAGCATATAAAGATAATAACGTACCATTATTTTAACTTGACATTTTGAATGAACATATATTTTACACTTAATTGTTTTTTCATTAACATTCTTACCCAAGTACATTTTCATTACTAAATTCCCACAGAGTAGACACTTATGAGCTGTGGTATATAAACCTCATGTCTTATCTGTGGTCTTTCTTGTTTCATAAATGCTTGGTAAAAAGAGAAAAAAGAGAAACCAAGACAAGGAAGGAAAAGAAATCTCAAAGATTGTGTAGTGAGCACAAAGCACTTAAGACTTATGGAATATTCATAAAAAAGAAAAGACAAAAAATCTACCTGGAAAAGAGTGCTGTGGAGGAAATTTGAACATTGTGATGTAAGGAGTCAGTAGAGCATGAGACTCTTAATCTCAGGGTCATGTGTTGGTGCCCCATGTTGGGCACCAGATATTGTGGGGATTAACAAGGCAAATCCACATAGTTAAAAAGGAGGTTTACTTTGGGGTAACTTACAGCCAGTAAAAGGTTTAGTTACAGGATCTGGAAGCAATGAGGTGCAGTACAACAGGATTCCTTGGGGAATTCTGCTTGGTCTACTATCTAGCATCTAGTAACACAAGAAACCAAGCAAGCCTGCACGTCTGGATCTCGGGTCTTAAGGGCCCCCATCTTGGCCCTGCCCCAGGGGCAGGTCATAGGTAGGCATAGAAGTTACTGGAAGCCTCACTAGGGGTAGTACTTCCAAATCAAAGCTGGAACAGCTACCTGCTACAGAGTGCTTTAAATAGAATCTTCATCCATGTAGAAATTTCTTGGATCCATGATATAAACAATAGTTCCATTTTCCTAATGAGCAATTATTAAACACATAACCATGGACTGGCATTTAAAAAGCAGTAGATTTAATGTTTATTGCAATTTATTTTGAAAAAAAAATATTTAAGTGAAATTATTACTTGGAAATAGATGCTAACATAACACACACATACAATAAGCTCTAAGAATACAGAGTATGTTGGGTAGATGTATGGGTGATTATTTTTATTATTTTCTTGATTAATAGCATAGAGAATCTGAAATTCTTTTAGGCACTTACAGAAATGTATGAAGTTATATCTTCTGCATATCCATAATCCTATCCAACTTGCCTCCCCTACTGTCTCCCCTCTAGCCACATTCTTCTGGCTTTCATCTCTCTGAATATTTTCTGCTTTTATATAATGTACAAACTCAGAGCTTCTGGAGTCCAAACAATGTGGTACTCTATTGGAATGTTTCATTCTGATAATAGATACTATGATCCTTGCACAATACTCTTAAGACTTCTGTAATTTTTAAAGTGACAAGTACTTTTGACACTGACTTCTTAATTATTTGAATTTTTTAAATTTATTTTTTAATTTTTAAAAATTTTATAATTAATTGAATTTTACAAATCAGCCATGTATTTCCCTGTCCTCCTTCCTCCCACCCCAAGCCCTGCCCTCCCCCCATCCGTGCCCCATTTCTGTCTCCTCCAGGGCAAATTTATTAGAATATATGCAACATCGTCTCTTTATTATTAGTGGCTTCCGCTGATAGACACACTAGTGGCCTAAGAATGAAATGAGGTGACACTAGTTGTCAGTAGAAACAGCCACAGAGAAAGATGTAGTTAGAGTTTTCCTGCCTGGCCCAGTCAGGACAAATCTCTCTCACCCGCCAGTCCCACAGTCTCTCAGACCCAACCAAGAAAGCACTCAGAAACTTACATTGTTTAGAAACTGTATGGCCGTGGCAGGCTTCTTGCTATCTGCTTCTTCTATCTTAAATTAACCCATTTCTGTTAGTCTATACTTTGCCACATGGCTTGTGGCTTACTGGTGTCTTTACATATTGCTTTTCATGGCGGTGGCTGGCGGTGTCTCTCTCCAGCCTTCTCCTTCCCAGAATTCTCTTCTCTCTTGTCCCACCTATACTTCCTGCCTGGCCACTGGCCAATCAGAACTTTATTTACACAGAGCGATATCCACAGCAGAAAGATGTTTGCAAATTAAAGCACATGTCTAAACTTATGGGAGGAGGGAAGATCTGAAGTTTTAGCTTATAGACAATGATATCAGAGGTAATTAATTTTGCTTATGTAATCAAGCCTTGATAAACACCCCAAAACACATATTATGGGTGACATCTAAAATATATCACACCAAAAGAGTATATGAAAAATCCCATGCTCATATTCATGTGCCTTGTCCTATGCATTCATCATCATGTTATAGCTATACCTATGTCTATATCATTTTTGTGAGCTTCAGGACAATTTTATTGGAGCTCAAGAAAAGAGTATGCCATGCTGGCAAGCTGCAAATATTAGCAGTTATCCAAGGGTAAAGGATGGAGGAAGAGAGGTCAAAAGTCCTTCCACTTGAAATAAACTAACAAAGAGGTTAATCACACAGTAACAAGCAGTCACATTTGAGGAGGGGGAATTTAAAGAACAAAAAATGAAGCCCAAAACATTGGGAAAAGTATGCTCAGCAAACAAATAGAGAAAGGAAAAGGAAAATTATTTTCATACATATTTCATAATACATAAAACTGGCAGTGGTATGGCTGTAAATTTTTAATGAGGCAGCATGCACAGGGCCTAAACAGGTGTGCACCAGGATGTGTGTGTGTGTGTGTGTGTGTGTGTGTGTGTGTGTGTGTGTATTATGGCTTCCTGTTTAATGTTTTTATGGGATTCCTGAGTGTGAGAACAAGTTGGTCTCTAATTTTTGTGTCTTCTCTTGGATTCTTTTCCTTCTGTTTGTTTGTCTAATACATTTTTCTTTTATTATCATATTACATATCATTACATCATATAATGATACCATCTTATATAAGAGGATCAGTGACAGATGAATAGGAAGTTCAGGATTGTCTCAAATCACATTACACAAAGTTAGTTCTAGAGCCTGGTATCAGAAGAAAGGCTTAAAGTGGTTTTGTATAGAATTAATTAAAGTGACTTTCATTAAAATATTGTATTATAATTTGCCCTTACTTTTACAAACCACGTGTTTATGAGATTGTAAGTGTTTTAGTGACACATGTCAGTGACAGCACTGAATCTTTTAAGAAGTCCCTAAATCCTTAGAAACTAGTGGCATTATCTGGTATTACATATTTTAAGAAAAGTAGGCCAATAAACATGGCTGAAGAGATAAAACAAAAAATAAAAATACAATATTCATGTATCTAAAAATAGACATCTAAAGGTAGAAATATTTTAAGTGCTTATTTTATTCATTTTGTGATCTTGTGTGCATTGAGCATCATTGCCTAAATCTGAATCAAAACTAAGCACAGAAGAATGAAGTCATCATTTGAATAATTATCCACATTGAAATTTAAATAGGAGAGATTTACAAAGAGGCTGGTAATTAAAAATTTTGTCATCTAGTTTCTTAAAACCTGAGAGGAGCTTAGAAATATTAAACAATTGAAGATGAAGAAAATATTCTGGGTTTTAGGAAGGCTTGGTAAGCTAGATATATTTCAAACCTCAAGGTAAAAAAAACTTTATAAAATATAGTTGCCAGCTGTTTGCAGATTTTCTAAATTAAAGAAAATGAGTTTTATAAGCTAAATTCCAGATGGAGAGTGCTGCAAAATTCCTAAAGTGTTAATGAAGTAAAGACAGAGTAAGTTAAACGCAGAGAAAAAATATTGGTAGAAAACTGGTAATCATTTTGTCAAACCAGCATCTGGAAGAACAGTTTACCCATCTCCCCATTTTGAGCTTGCTTCTTTTGTCACCACACTTATTACACTGTGAAATACTGGAGAATGTTTCTGTCTCGTACAAATCGTATTTAATGAATTCCATTGATGTATACATAACAATTCTAGTATTGTATCATGTGCATAACTGCAATAATTTTAAGCATGCATGGATGATTTCTTGAATATCCTTCCTTGGATAAAAATAATTAATCCAAATAATCACTCACTGACATATACAAGTGTATTCTGGAAAAACATTCACCAAAAATTTGTTTAATTTTATGATGCAATATATTTAAGGTCATTTATTTTTGTATGCACTTGTTTCAGAACTGAAACCTTGATTTATATAAAAGTCAAAGTTAACTATTGGTATTATTGTATAAATGCAAAAATTCTCATACAGTATTACATTTTTTTTTGTAGAAACAGAAATTTCTTATTTTAAGAATTATTAGGAAAAAAATTTGCTTCTGGCAATTTTTTACAGTCTCCAGAGTAAATGGAAATGTGACAGTTTCTTGAATTCCATATATTTTACTAATTCAATGAGTGAACACATGTTGCAATAATGAAAATTTTTTAAATGAAGAATGATCTTATCGAGGACAAGAACACTTTTCCATTGTTGAAATGTCATCATGTGATATTTAATTTGATACTACTCCCTGTTCCAAATTGATTGTGTATCTTCTTTTAGTTAAGCTTGCTAAGCACAAAGTTTACAATTATTTAAATCTACTGACATGTTTAATTTAAAATATTGTTGCCAAATTTGGAGGACATCCAGAAATTTAAGTATTAATTGTTTAAATACTATGAGTAATGCAGGGATTTAACAAAGCAACTCCATGTAGTTAAACAGAACTCTATTTTGGGGTAACTTACAGCCAGTAAAGGGGTTGATTACAGGATCCGGGAGAGGTGAGGTGCAATTCAGCGGTGTTCTCTGGAGAACTCTGACCTGGTCTGCCATCCAGCATCCAGGATCATGAGGAACCAAGAGGGCTTGTCTGGATGGATCTCTGGTCTTAAGGGCTCCCATCTTGGCCACGCCACAGAGGCAGGTCATAGGTAGGCAGTAGTAGTCACCAGCTGCCTCACTGAGGTGGTGCTTCAAGGTCAAAGCTGGAACAGCTACACAATATGTATATATTTCTTGGTTATTGTCTTGCCAGGTTTGTGGGCAGGGGTTGGGGGAAGGCAGAACCAACAAATTAACTAGATTTCATCAAGCACTGATTACAGTAGTGCATACAGTAGTGTTACTTGTGCCTTATAATATGTGATTTTTTTCTATTATGAATAAAGATTGGTGTTTTGTGATGAAATTAATTAGTGCTTTGTCACAAATAACCAAAGACAATTGCGTAGGTTGTGAGATGCCTATGTGTAAGATTCACCAATGGAAATATTTAAATTTGCATGAAAAATAAGTTTCTGAAGTTTGATTTATTGAAAACAGCACTTCCTCATGATCATAAATTGATGATTAAGAGTAAGAATGATTAAAAAAATCTTGGTTATAGTGACCAGATGTTGGGAGTGTGAATATTTTCATTGCAGGTTATTTTAGTTAACCTGAATAAAGTACAGGACCAAGAAAACCAGTAACATATTTACTTTACTTTGTCCAGATTTAAAAAAAAAAATAACAACATTCCTTAGTCTATCAAAAGCAAGTTTTGCTTTTACTCAGGAACAAAACAGAAGATGATATGGAATAATTGATCTGACTTTTGTTTCTCTAAAAAATATTCACTCATTATCATAATGTTATTTTTTTTCCTATTCATAAATTAGTGAGTTGATCTGTATTTAAGAGGCAAACTAAACCCAGGGGCTTGCCTTAAGATACAGTCAGCAACTTATTATTTGGTATCTATAGTACAAATTTAAGTCTATAATAATGGTGTCACTTTCCTGGTCATGCTCTTACATAGGGCTCAGTGACTTAGTTGTCCTCAACAAAATGCAATGAAGGTATATTTTATAATTACTGATCTGATTTTATAATTATGTATCCATTAAGTCATGTGAATAGTCTCTTTTTCAGTGGCTTCATGGAAAAGGATTAGCTGTTTTAATGAACAGAAGAGGGAAAGAAAGTGAGGTAGCCACTGACAAACAGATGACAAACAACTGAGGCCCTATTTCCAACACCTTTCAAGGCAGGAAGATTTGCTATAAAGTGTAACAGCTACTCAATTTGATACTATGGTTCTGGTTAATATTTTGATTACAAAAAAAGGAGGAGGAGGAAGACAAGGACAAGAAGTTTAATATTGCATGTTCCATCCATTTTTGTTTGTGTTTGTTTTAGTTTTTGTTTTCAAGACAGGGTTTCTTTGTGTAGTTCTAACTGTCCTGGACATCACTCTGTAAACCAAGCTAGTTTTGAACTCATAGAGATCCACCTGCCTCTGCTTCCCAAGTGCTGGAATTAAAGGTGTGTGACATTACACCTGACTCCATTCAACTTTTTAAATATGCAATTTATTGGGGGAAAGTGTTCCTCTTATTTTTTGTTAAACAAGAGTAAGGTAAAAAAAAAAAATGTATTAAATCTGGCCAAACTCAATTGGTGAGTAATTTACAATAATATCTTTATATCGAATTCTGAAATATTTTCTTTTGAGATTAAGAAGCATGCAAAATCAATATCAAACACTGTAGAGAGCCGCGTGTAGCCGCACCCTAAAGATGGCTCTGGCTTCTACCCTCTGCCTTCCCGATGGCAAACACTCTTTAGGGTAAACAGCTCCTTATTCGGCTGTGGCTGGATTCGTGTGTTGCTGGCATATGCGTTAACCTATGGACAGTGCCCACGTGGCTGCTTGGGGTTGGCAGCCCAGCCCTACTTAGGTGCTGGGAGAGGCTTGCCCCAGGGGAGAGAGACACAATGCAACTAATCAAAGTTCTGAATAAACTGTAATGACAAGGATCCCGGTGTCGCGTCTTCCTTGCTGGTCGAGGCGGGCGCGATAAAACACTGTTTCTTATAATCTAATATTTCACAGTTTTTATAGCTAGTTACATGAGCTCCATGGCCCTAGAGTAACCTCTTTCAATAAAAGTTTGTAATTGCTGACTTTTTAAACAATGTAGCCAAAATAAATAGGTTGAGACCACTCTGAAGAGAAAACCTTTGCCCTTGAGTGTTGGGGGTTTAACTCTCAAATATTAAAGTTACTCAGTAGCTGTTTCCTTTGGGTTGGAAAGAACTTTAGCAGGTGTGATTAATGACAGGGAACACTTTGCAGAATCACACCTATTGACATCCTCACACAGAGGGAAGTACAGGGTCATAAAGTAGATCAGGCTCATACCTTAACTCTTGAAACCCTTCTGTCTCTGAGATTTTATAATAGTCAGAAAACTAAAGATCATTTGTCCAAATAATATCACTGTGCTTATTATGCTTATTCGAATTTCAGTAACTAACCATAATAGATTCACTGCTACAATAAGCTGGACTTCAACATTTTTTTTTTTTTGGTCCTGTAAAGTTCCTTTTCACATCAACCTAACCAAAACTAGGCAGAATATGTTTAGATTTTTAAATAAAAATAAGTTCACAGATTTCAGTAATAATACACACTAAACTTTAGAAAAATAGAGATATAATGTGTGGCTTCTAGTGTTTATACTGTTACATAGATCTCTGAGTCAGAAAAGATAAACAATTAAAGGAGTGGTCATAAGAGAGAATTTATTTTTAACAAGCACTAGTTTATATTCCTATCACCTAGATGTTTTCATGTCAATAACAGAAAATCAATGAACTCAGATTGTGCAATAGGGATACAGAATCTTCTCTCAAACTTGAAACAAAACCATGTATTGAGCTTCTACACACCTCACTTAGACCATTGACAGCTCTAATTCTTTCTTCATTTATTACCCCCTCCAGATATGCAAATGAGTTCATAAGGCCAATGAACAGTTCAGATCATGTGACTTTACAAGTTATTTATCAAAATCATTCAACAAATCTGCTTCTGTCATCATTAAAATAAAGAAGCAAACAAAGACTTAGGAACAGTTTTGGTTGTTTTAGTTTAGGAAAATATCTACGTGTGTTCTATGTGCATTAACTGACAACTCGAAAACCATCTTTCCATAAATAAGTAGTCTGACACCAGCACCACTGGAATGTGATACTTTCCTCTTACCTGCTTTAGTGAGTTCCTGCTGACACCTGTGGGAAGTTACTAACATATTTTCATAACTGCTAAAGGAACTTTAATTTTGGTATTCATGTCAATTGATGTCATGGATTTTCTAATTTTCAACTTTAGTTCTGTTGCCTCTTAGGATCAGTGGCAAATAGCAAACAAAAGGTTAAAAACAGCTTACAGAACCACAGACTTCTGTGGAAAAGGATGCTTTCCCTTCCTATGGTAGTAGGATTTCTCTGAACTCTTTTTTTTTTTTTTAACTTACAGCTTATTCTTATCACACAGTTCCCATCTGCATCGCCAGATTGTTTTCATCCCCTTAGGTTCACAGATAGTTTTAATAATAGGCTCCAAGATCCCCACAGCAACACACAGGAAAAAAAAATAAAGACAGAAGGGGGATGTAATCATCCCTGGGAAACAAAGCAGTGCTTCCCTGTTTACCTTCTCAGCTCACAATATGCTGATAGACAGGATGAAGTAAAGTGTCTGAGAGGAGGGACTGCTTTCAGGAAGCATTTTTGATATTTGAATTCATCACTTAGTTTCATTATTTTCTCTAGATAGGCAGAGGTGGAATGCATACTTATAAATTGGAATTAATTCCATTTGTCTTTATTATGGGATTAATTTGTAAGTGTATTCAGTAAGCATCAAAATGATCCCTGGGATTCTGAAATGTTTTAAAACATATTCTTGTAAGATTTGTACTTCTGAAAGCACACTTTTCCTTGTAGCCAGGACAGCATTGCTTAATGTAAAATAATTAAATTAATATTAAAACCCCTAGTCTTCTAGTGACTTAGCACAATAAAAAAAAAAAAAATGTCCTTCTCACTCATACAGATAGTTAACATGAGCACATACATACAATGTGGTAGTTTGCATACTGTCTTAGGTTTTACTATTGCTGTGAAAAGACACCGTGACTACAATAACTCTTATAAAGAAAACATTTAGTTAGGGTGGCTTTCTTATAGTTTCAGAGGTTCAGTACATTATTATCATGACATGAAGCATGACAGCATGCAGGCAGATGTGGTGCTGGAGCAGGGAGGGGCTACCTCTTGCAGGCAACAGGATGTCAACTGACTGTCACACCTAGGGAAGCTTGAGAAAAAGAGACCTGAAAGCCTGCACCGCAGTGACAGACTTCTTCCAACAAGGCCACACCTCCTAATAGTGCCATTCCTTGTGGGGGCATTTTCTTTCTAACCACCAGAGATACTAAGTTGTTCCCCAGTCCTCTTAGCTTTACAGTACCCATTATACTTAAAATAAATCCATCCTCAAGAGGGAAAAGAAAGGAGACAGACTCACAGTTTACTATCTACGGTGTTCTTTCATTTGTGCTTATATTTTCCTTAAATAAATTGTCTAATCACCTACCACAAATTATCAAGGAAACATCATCTGTAGTTGAGAAACCATGCCTGAGTTACAATTATTTAATGAGAAAAAAGATAGAGGAAAAGATAAACATATTTTTATTGGAAAGGTAATATCTCCCATTAAAATGTTCAGGAAAGTTATATAATAAGAAAGAATTTTTAGAGAAAGTTTGGGTGCAGAATTTCATGATAAAGTACACATGGTCTAGGTGACAAATGGGTTGGGAGCCAGCCAATAGAGCTTTCTAGGCTAAACAGTGGTCATATAGCTGAAGACAATGGCTTCTCCTAAACTCTATTTATTCAAGAGTAAGGAGTAGGTACCCATGAGCTCCTTACCCATCCATGACTGATCATTCAAAGGGGCCGTACATTGTGGCCCCAGATCATATAACCCAGCTGCTATGAGTTCCTCATTACAGTGACTCTGTGCATTGCACCTCAATGATCATGCTTTGCAGACCTTATCCTCATTATCCAGCTGTCATGTTTTCTTTCTGACACCTCTTCTGAAATGTTCTCTGAACCTTGATACTATTTTTGTTTTGATTTATCTTTAGAGACAGGGTTTCTCTATGTAACAGCCCTGGCTGTCCTGGAACTTACTCTGTAGACCAGGCTGGCCTCACCGAGATCTGCCTGTCTCTGCCTCCCAAGTGCTGGGATTAAAGTGTGTGCCATGACAGCCCAACCTTCTCTGAGCCTCAAATGATCTTTTAAAATTGTCATTTTTTTTTTTTTAGCTTGAATTCACAGCACTCACCTATGCTCAGCACGTGAGTAGCCCAGAGGCTTTCTGCATTCACTTCTTCATGCTGCAAATGGAAAATTCTCTCATCAAGGATGCATCTAGTTCTCTTTACAAGCATGAATATTCAGAAGACTTTTGGATGACATGTCTTTCCAGCAAAATCAGAGTGGGAAATTAGCTTGCAGGGCATATATTCTCCCTAGTCAATGGGATTTTGACAAGGGTTGTAGTACCATGCATTATTTCACATGGAGGAAGCATCAAGTTAGAGCAGTTGTTTGTACCTATAACCATCATGCTACTACTGTACCATTTGCAAATTATGTTTGAAGAGTGGATTTGAATTCAAAGAATTTGCGGTATTATTTTGGGACCTAGTGTTTTGCATGACATATTTCCATCAGAAATAGGAGACATTTGTGAAAAAAAATGAATGGACTAGCAGCTATGTAAAAAAGTAAAACAATAAATGTACTTGGGGAGTTGACAATGACTCAAAGGGTAAACTTTTCTTAATTTTTTGATATACATCAGTGCGAGGGAAATCTTTTCATTGTTCCTATGTCTCCAGATTTATCAGTGATTTGTTCTTATAAGCTTTAGTATATCATGTCTTTTATCAATAATCATTATTTATTTGATACAAGTAGGTATTATATTAACTACACCTATTCCTAGATCACTTTCTGTTTTATTTCCTCATAAATATTTGCACATAAAACAAAAAAGTCTATTTTGCACACATTTTTTCCTGCTCTGAATATGCTTCATTTCAGAGATATTTTTAAAAGATTAATTTAAAAGGCTGTAAGATTGTTTCTTGAATTGTTTTAATGTCAATTAATTTTTACCTATTTATCTGTGATGCTGAAGGCATATGTATAGGTTTAATGTGATGATCATTGATATTACTATTTAAACTTTTTAACTTAAAATATTTCTTAGCTATATCAATTTCTTCTGAGAACTTTGCGTTCAGTTCCATAGCCTGCCTATGTTTTATTTGTGTTAATTGTTTTACTGGGGTTCAGTTATTTTTAATTCATTCTGTAATCTAAACATAATCTTCTATCAAATTTATGGCCAACCATTATTTTCCCATTCTGTAGGATGTCTCTTCTGTAGTGTACAGGAATCCTCAATCTACTGAAGTTTCTTTCTTTGTTTGTTTAGTATGTTTCATGATTATAGTTGTGGATGGTTGGTCCTATTCCATGGGAGACAAGAGTCAATGAAGAGTATCATTACATTATATGAGTCTCTATCTATATCCTTAATGGTCCTCCCTAAGCTCTCTTCTAGAAATATCAGAGGTTCAGATGTACCATTGAGATCTTAAATCTGTTTGTAATTGATCTGTGCACAGGACAAGAAAGAAGGCTAAAGTCATTTTTTCTACATATAGATAGTTTTCTCAGTACCATTTTGTTAGGTTTATCTGTCTTTCATGTCGTTTTTATTATTCAATATGTCTTTGTATTTTGTGTGTGCATTCTCTGACTTGCTTGCTTGTCTTTCCTCTCTCTCCCTTTTGTTTCTTTTATTGTTTTCTTAAACTTACACTTATAATGATGCAATACTGGGTAGGATTTCTCTGTTTTTTATCTGTGGATGAACAACTTTTAGGTCTCCTTATGCTTCAGGTTCCAACTTTCTTGGCACTATTGTTTACAGAGCTGTAACACCTTAGATAAACAATATGGCAAACTCACTGTTTCTATTGCTAATATTGCTTTGTGGTTGTTTTATTCTTCATCTTGCTGTTGATGGTCATGTAGCTTCATTCATGTACATATATGCATACTTTATCAAATCATCCCTATTTGTAAACATATTCTATTTCCAAAAAGCTCAAGAATATTCAAAATACAATTTGTTACTAAGAGAAAAACATACACAAATGCTGTGGAATGTCTTTCTGTATGCTGTGAATGTGTGTTTCTCTGATTGGTTGATAACTAAAATGCTGATGGGCCAGTATCCAGGCAGAAAGAACAGGTAGGATAAGCAGATGAGGAGAATTCTGGCAAGAAGAAAGTAGAGTCATCAGTCACAAGCCAGACACAAAGGAAGCAAGATGACAAGGCTGAACTGAGAAAAGGTACCAAGCCATGGGGCTAGACATAGATAAGAATTATGGGTTAACTTAAGTGTAAGAACTGGTCAGTAATAAGCCTGAGCTAATGGCCAAGTAGTTATAATTAATATAAGCCTCTATGTGTTTACTTGGGTCTAAGCAGCTGCAGGACCAGGTGGGACACAGGAACACTTCCAACTACACACAAACTTTATTCTGTATGTGTGTGTGTGTGTGTGTGTGTGTGTGTGTGTGTATACCACAGTACTTACATAGTAATATAGTTTTAAAGATGAGCCTTATAGAAAAGCACAGAAAGATGATAAATCAGTGTTTATCCTTCACTCACTTCTTTCACTATGGCAAGGTTCAAGATTATGTGGGCAAATGATATTTAATCCTTTAACCTATAATAGACTTCTTATTCACTGCTACTTTCCAATGTCTCCTGGATAATTTAGAAGAGTTCTGCTTCATGACTACAATGAAATTGGATTTTAAATTTCTTAGTTTTCCATTAAGTGGAAGCTGTAATGCAGAAAGTCTCACATTCACATTAGCAAATAGCAAAATTTTGGTGGAAAATATTGAAAGAAAAAGAATTAAACCAAGAAGTAGGCTTCACAATAAAACATAGAAATATTAGTGAGTTTATTTTTTGTAAGGCCATGATCAAATAGTGGAGGACCCTGGGTTTCTGACTCTTCTGTAATTGTATCTCTTTGAGAATTTTAAATTAGACCAAGTTCCTTTACTATTCAGAAAAAAATAATGCTAGCACTTACGTTGGATATTAAATGACTTTCAGGTCCTATCAAAGATAACAAATCTAAAACATTGACTTCATATGCCCAGTTAAGTGGTCCTTTTAGGCTTTCTACCAAAAATAAATAAATAAATAAAAATAGACACTGATACAAGTAATTGGCTCATCTGAAACAAACAAACAAACAAACAAACAATTAAAAACCCTGGCAGGTGTTGCTAAAATATTGCCACACTTATGATCTCTTCTTTGCTGCTGCATTTTCAGTTTAGTGCTGCTGAGATATGTGCCAGAATGATCCAAACCACCCTAAAGCAGTTCAAAAAAATACATTTCTTATCAAGAGAAAACCAAAGTGTTTCTTCCTAGACTTACGTCCTCTTTCCTGCTTTAAAACTGTGCTTTTGTTGAATAAAAAACACAGTGAAAACATAGTATCTGCAAATCCAACAGCGGAGAAGGGAAAAAGGACACTGATATAATAAATGGATCTGTAGCAGAAATATGTGCATTAAAAATAGGACAGTGAGAACTCTACATAATGCTTTTTTAACAAAGGCAAAAACTCATGGAATGGGTTGAATTAGTGCTGTGGGATGCCTTTCTGTATGCTGTGAATATGTGTTGCTCTGACCAGTTGATAAACAAAGCTGCATTGGCCTATGGCAGGACAGGATGGAGCCAGGCCGTTAAACCCACTAGTGAAAGAAGAAGAGGAGTTGCCTAGCTGCCACCCAAGGAGCAGCAAGATGCCAGCAGACTGGTAACGCCACCACCACACGGCAAAACATAGATTGATAGTATTGGGTTAATTTAAGATAAAAGAGCTAGCCAGCAGGAAGTGTGCCATAGGCCATACAGTTTGTAAATAATATTAAGCTTCTGACTGATTATTTTATAAGCAGATGTAGGAACATGGGGCCTGGTGGGACCATGGGGCCGGGTGGGACCAGAGATATAACATTACAAACTAGCATTGGAAAAATGAACACTTTACCAAAAGTACTTCAATGCAATCTCAATCAAGATCAGCCTGGAAGGAGAGGACTGGACCTGTCTGTACTGAATCCACCAGGTTTAAATGAATCCACAGGGGAGTCTTGGCCCTGGAGTTGATGGGAATGGAGGGGAGGGGCTAAGGGGAAGGTGGAGGGGGGAGGGGGAGGACAGGGGAACCCATGACTGATATTAAAATTAAAACACAAATATAATTTTAAAAAGATAACCATATTGTCCGTCACAGAAATAGAAAATAGCATCCTCAAATTCATATTTGAATTTGGCCTCAAAAGACCACAGAGAGCTTACGCAGTCGAGCAAAAACAAACAAGCAAACAAACAACTAACTAAACCAATGTTGGAGTAGTGATGATTCTACATTTCAGACTATATTACAGAGCTGTAGTAATAAAAACAGTGTGATGGTGGTATAAAAATTAGACATTTAGATCAATGAAGCAAAATAGAAAACTGAAACATGATGCTACATATCCAACAGTCATCTGCTATTAGACAAAGCACATTGGCATAGGATACTTCATACTCTAGCAAAACAGAGCCTAGTTTATCTAAGCATCTGATAACACTTATGCTAATGCAGAACTGGAAAATTATTAAGTGCTTATATAAATGTATATATGTGTACATATATATGAATATATAATTCAGCATATACTTTGATATTCATTAAACATTGAATGAAATCCAGACATTAATACAAGAGATAGTCATAACATATTTTATTTGATATTCAAAATGAAGCTAATTCATTAAGTTTATGTGAAAAAAGTTAGACATTCTAGACCTAAATTAGGTGAGATATGTAAGTCATTTGCTAATGCACTTAAGTTCATTGAGAATGAACCTTTTTAATATTTTATTAAATGACGTTTCATCATAAATTAAGAATATATATTTTGAAATTCTTTGAGGCGTAAAGGCTTATTTCAGTTTAACCCAAATGGTTATGTCATGAAACAAAAACCATAAAACTGTGAATTTCAGAATCTACAGGAATAGAATAAGAAGATAATTACAATAATTTAACAATCTATGAAATTCTTGTTAATACTACAGTACTTGAGAATAAAAACCTTACATACTCTAATAAAATATGTACTTATCTCTTAACAAGCTTTCTAATCTGTAAACAGTAAGACTTTTTAAACTGATATATTTTGGGTTAAGTAATAAATAATTGGCTAGCTTAGTATATATTTGGCCTGTAAACTTTAAGACTTTTTAAAAAATCATATATAAGGGACTAGTAAGCATCAATCATTAACAGGGCCATGCCTATGGAACAGTAAGGGCAAGACATTATCATTAATAATGTCTCAAGATTATTTGTTTTATCTTTATTTGTTAGCACCATTTTGAATATATATAATGAATCTTAAAATGTCTTACTAAAATCATACTTGGAGCCAGGTATTGGGGTGAATGCTGGAAGATCAGAGAAACAGAACAAGCCACAGCCACCTCACCTTGCCAATTCCTCAGCTGATCCTGTTTACTTAGACTGGAAGCTTCTGAGTCCTCATCCAGAATGAATCTCAGCTGAACTGCTGCTAAAGACCTAAAAGCTGAACCAGCTTAGTTCCTGGTTTTATGCCTTATATACCTTTCTGCTTTCTGCCATCATTTCCTGGGTTCACTTCTTGGGATTAAAGGTGTGAGTCACCATGCCTGGCTGTTTACAGTGTGGCTTTAAACTCACAGAGATCCGGATGGATATTTGCCTCTTAAGTGATAGGATTAAAGGCATGTATGCCACCATTTTTTGGCCTCTATATCTAGTGGCTGTTCTGTTCTCTGTCCCCAGATAAGTTTATTAGGGTACACAATATTTTGGGGAACACAATACCACCACATATGTATGTGAGAAGTAATGTGATTTTGAAGGAATAACAGAAAGACATGGAATTGCCTGTAGAATGTGCAAGTGTAATCTCCTTGTATGTTTATTTCCTGTTTGCTACAACCAGAAAGCAAATATAAATGTGCTTGTGAATGTCCGAATTATACAACAGGATAGATGCCATGTACATATATAATAATCTCTGAAATCCAAGCGAATTGTCCAATGCTTGTGCTTCTTAGATAATATTTATCACCCATTTCACTCAAAAGGTGAAGTGAAGTCGTTCAAAGGAAGTTGCTTTGATATCAGAATTGATATAATCCCCCATCAAATATGGTTCCTTTGATGAGCTCTCAAGTGATTCACACTAAAGGACATCTCAGAGATGTATCTGTATCTGAAGCCACCTTATTGTTAAAATATAACATGAGAGGTTGGGGATTTAGCTCAATGCCCTGGGTTCAATCCTCAGCTTCAAAAAAATATATATAACATGATACTGAAAGAAAAGCTAAAAAATATCATGTCCTTCATTTAATGTTCTCTCTCTCTCTCTCTCTCTCTCTCTCTCTCTCTCTCTCTCTCTCTCTCTCTCTCTCTGTGTGTGTGTGTGTGTGTGTGTGTGTGTGTGACCTATTAGTGACAAAGAAGGCTACAAATTTGAATAAACAGCAAGAAAGGATATATAGGATATTTTTGAGGTAGGAAAGGGAAGGAGGAAATGATAAGCTTGTACTATAATCTCAAAATTAAAAGAAATATTTTTATTCAAACTTAATACTCATGCATTATTATAATGCAGTAGTTATTATTGAATTCACAATATTCTTTGTGGGTGATTAGACTATCCCCAAGCAGCTGCAAATGTTCTTTTTAAGATGCAGTTTAAAGTCAATTACTTTATTAAAAGTCAAGTTGTGTAATGTAATTCCCTCCTTACAGGAAGACATTTAAAGAGGCTGGATGGAGTCTCTGTGTGACCATTTCCTAACTCCTGACCCATAATTTTTAATGCTCTTCATAAGATTTTCAGTGAAATAAGTAATCCATTAGTGTGTAGCATACTGTGAATATGAGAAACCTAAAGGACATTTCAGGTATGAGGGCAGTACATACAAATTTGTTTTGGAGTTAAACAAGGGTAGCCAGGGGAGAAAAGATTTATGACTTCAGGGAAGATATAAAATACTATAAATTGGATAGCATGGCATGTTTAATTGTTCTAAGATGGTCCAGAGAGAGATGATTTTAAATTTTGTGACCCAAGATGATCTTTAGCTTTTATCTATCTATCTATCTATCTATCTATCTATCTATCTATCTATCCATCCATCTATCTATCTATCTATCGATCGATCGATCAGTCATCTAGCTATTTATTTACTTATCTCTCATATATTATACACTGACAGCAGTTTTCCCTCCCTCCACTCCTACAAGTTCCCCCCTCCAACACATCTCCCCTCTCCTCTAGATTCACTCCTCTTCTATGTCATTTCAGAAAGAGCATGCCTCCAAGGGAAATCAGTCAAACATAGGATAACAGGTCACTGTAAGACTAGGCATATACCCTTGTATCAAGGCTGGACAAGAGAACCCAGTAGGAATAAAAGTATCCAGCAAGCAGGCAATGATGTCAGAGACACCACCCACTCCTGCTGTTAGAAATCTCACAAGAATACCAAGGTATACAACCATAGCATACAGGCAGAGGAGGGAGCTCAGATTCATACAGGGTCCCCGATTGTTGCTTCAGTCTCTATCAGCCCCAATGAGCTCTGCTTGGTTGATTATGTGTGACATATTTCCCTGGTGTTCCAACCCCTCTGATTCCTACAATACTTCTTCCCCATCTACTGTGGGGATCCCTGAGCTCTGCCTCTTGTTTGGCTGTGGATCTCTGCATCTGCTCATATCAATTGCTGGATGAAGTCTCTCTGGTGATGATTATGCTAGGGTCTGGTCTACAAATATCCCAGAGTATCATTAGGAATCATTTAATTGGCTTTCTGTTTTCTTTTTACCATAAGTGTTTGGTTCTATCATACATCTCTTGGTTATCCAGACTCTGGTTCCTGGACATACAGACAGTGTCATGCATGGGCTATCTCTAGTAACACGGGCCTCATGTTGGACCAGTCATTGGTTGGCAGCTCCCACAAGTTGTGAGCAACTGTTAGCCCAGAACATTTTGCAGACAGTGAAAATTGTAGGTTGAAAGTTTTGTGGCAGGGTTGATGCCCCTGTCCCACAAATGGAAACCTTAGTTATACAAGATGGCTACTTATGGCTCTATATCCCCCATTTCACTAGGAGTCTCAGCTAAAGTCATCCTTAGATTCCAGGGATTTTCCATTGCATTAGGTTACCACATTGCCCCAGAATGCTGCCGTCACACTAATTCCAGTCATTTCTCTCAGTGCTCAATCCATTCATCCTCCTCCATCGCGCCTGTTTCCTTCACCACTTGCCCCCAGTCCACCCATGAAATCTATTCTTTTATCCCTTCTCAGGTGGTTCCATGCATTCCCCCTTGAGTCATCATTGTTACTTAGCCTCTCTGGGTCTGTGGATTTTAGAATGATTATCCTTCACTTACCAGCTAATGTCCACTTAAAAGTGAGGACATAACATGTATGTCTACCTCTGTCTGGGTTACCTCACTCAGTATGATTTTTTTCTAGTTCCATTGATTTGCATTCAAATTCCATGATGTCATTTTTTTTAACAGCTGAGTAATTCTCCACTGTGTACCATATTTTGTTTATCAATTCTTCAGATGATGGCCATCCAGGTTGTTTCCAATTTCTCTGTGTTATGAAATGAAGACAGGAATAATGCTATCAACATTCCTGCATTCTCAGCTTTCCTGTTCAGTTTAGCTTGTGAATAAATTAGTGAATCCATCTCAACTTTGGACTCAATTTCCTATACTGTGATTTATGACTTTTTTTATTAAATTTGTCATATCCTTATCATATGTTTATAATACCCTTGTATAGGAAAACCTAAATTAATTTAATCATACTTTTGAGAATGTTTATGTTTTTCCCATGTGGAAAATAATAATTTAAATACTAACAATTTCAAATTCATCTTTATTGCTTACCTAAAGATACTTAGAATGCCTCAGACTCTTTTTGTCTTTCTGTACCATATATTATCAATGGCTTTGATATTTTTCTAGTTCAGCAACCTTACATTCATGTTTATCAATAACATAAACCATTTATTTTATTAGTTATTACTTAGTATCTTCATTTTAAAAATATCTATTGATTTCTTTTCCTTAAACTGCAGATAGTCAGTAGATATATTCATCTGCTTCTTTATATACCGTATCAAGTTTGTATCAAATAGTATAGGCAGAAACTTAGTGGACTATTTTGAGCCTGCACAAGGCAAAACTTGAATTTTTCACTTCCTTTCTTGTCTTCTATGCCTGTTGTCTGTGGCTATTGACCTGTCTGTGTAGAGTATCTGCTGTATGAGTCTGTGCCTGTGTGTGATGTGTCTGTATCTACTCTGTATTTATGCATCGAAACCAAGAGTTTTGCTGTGTATTTGTTGAACAGCACTGAAAAAAGTATGAGAAAGGAATCATGTGTCTTTTTTATTGCAGATATGTTTAATAGAGGTTTACAAAGGCAGAAGTCATTTACTCACCTCAGCTGACCCAGAGTCACCCTCAAAACTTCAAAGACATTTTATCAACCTATATCAACATTTTGCTTCAAACATTTATGGGATCTTTTCTTTGTTTATGTTTGCTTTCAACCTGTGTGTGGCTTTCAGCAAATGATTACCAAAAAATATACATATACATACATATGTATATATATATTAGGCCAGGAGCATTGAAGAGCACATCATTACATTTAAAACTATGCATTTAGCTTAAGAGGTAAATCCTGATTACATAGGAAATCTAAGGCATAGTAAAGGTTAATTATATTACTTTCTTAAAGGCAGGTTAAACTTAAACACACTGAGTACACAGTTGGACAGTGGGTTAAATACATTGTCTTAAATGATCTGAAGACATATTATTAAATTGGCTGCAAGGTCTAAAGAAGTTAATTCTCTCTGAAATAAAGATATATTTTCAGAAAAAAAGGTTTCACCAGCGCATTTAAGCTATTGAAATAATGTTCAAATGTGTTGAATTCACATGTCAAATTGGTTAACTCCACCCCCTGTATTCATGGTTCTCAGACATTAATTTGTATTTTATTATGCTTGATGTGTTTTTTTGTTGTTGTTGTTTAGTTCATTTTCATTTGAGAGCAGGATGTATTTGCTAATGCACAATATCAAGTCCGTAGTACCATTACTGTTTTTGATTTCCTCTCCAAGTGAGGCTTACAGAGATTTTCTATAGGTAATTTCCTAAATTCAGATCATTATTTTGCTTGTATGTGTGTGGTGTGCATGAGGATGTGTGTCTTCGAATGTGTGTGGGTGCAGGTGTTGACTAGGTGAACATGCATTTGTATAATCATGCCTATCGGAACCCACTGTTGACATTGTCTTTGTCTACCACTTTTTATCATATATGTTAAGGCAGAATCTCCTGCTGAACTGAAGCCTAGTCCTCTCAGCTTGCCTGACTAAGTGGCTGGCTATGGGATTCCTGGTTTATGCTTCATGTGTTCTATAATCACAGAACATTCCTATAATCACAGGAATCCCACTAGCCTTATGTGGTGTTTACCTGGGCTCTAGCCTTATGTGGTGTTTACCTGGGCTCTGGGATTTTAATTCTGGTCTTCATGCTTGTTCATCCAGTGCTTTACTCATAGTCATCTCCTCAATTATAAACTATAAATTCAATTCTTCGTTAACACAGAAGCCAAGAATGTTTGAGCAAGAGTTAAGACTTTATGAGCAATATTAGAACCATTTTGGCTAATTTCCAGATCATAATTGCAACCTACTGCTTTCACTGTTTTCATGATAATCATCAAACCTCATTGCATGACAGGCTCTGTGGGACTAAAAGCAATGCTTGGCTTCTTCAGTGTTTAGCCCTCATTCTTTTACCTTTCCACATAAGAGAGTTTTAAACAGAGAAATACTGGAAGACATTAAGAACCGTTACTTAAGTTTAATATAATATTGAATTCCTTTTTACTTAGAGTTTGGCTTCTTAAATGTGACAAACTTGATGTTTTGACATAGCTTCAAATTGTTTCTGTTTTCATATTCTGCCCTAACTGTCAAGTTCGTTTTAATTAATTATGTTTGTTTATAATAAATTTATTTATAAGTGGTTCATTATATTGTATTTGCATTAGATGGTTCTACCAATTCACATACAAAATGATGCATTGCAACAATATCCCAGAACAGTATTATTTTACATTATATCAACAAAGTAAGTAAACCTAGCAAACATATCCATGTACACTTAAATGCACAAGTAGAGAAGAAAGAATTAGGTTTAATCTTTTCTTTTCTTTCCACTTCTTTCCTTTCTGTTCCTCTCCTTTCTTTCCTTTATTACAGCATTAGATCTGGGTTAGAATACAGCAAAATAGACATTCGCAGGTCCCTCAAAAAGATATGAATGAACAGTGGTTAGGTAGTAGAGCAGATTTGTTCTTTCATCACATGAGACGTGGTTTATTTGGAAGTCACTGCTTCAGTTTTGTCTGAACTGAAGGAGGCACCACAGATATAACTTTGATGCTTTATTATGTCAAATAAGAATGGCAAATAACTATTTCAAAATAGCCTTTTATTAGCCTCATTCACCGTTTCTAGGTATCAGTGGACCATCATAAAGTTAAAATTAGATCAGCAGTGGTAAACACATGACTCAGAGATTAAGAGACTCACCGTTATTTTACAGAAAAAGGGTTTGCATGGCAGCTCACAACTGTTTTAATCTTAGTTTCAGGGAATCTGATGCCCTCTTCTGATATCTGTAGGATACTTCACACATGTTGTGCACATACATATAGGTAAACATACACATATATATAATAAGCAGATAAATCAATATATCCATAAATATTTTTAAGGATTAAATGAATGGTGATAATCATTCTTTTCGCGGTTTTTCAATTAAGCTGTTTACCCAGGTTTAGAAAACAGAATCAGAGAAGTAAGAGCTAAATGTTTCAAACAGATTAGTTTTAGTCTTAATTTTTGCATGACAAAGGTAGCCTAACTGAAACTGATGTTAATTAGTTTCCCCTCTGGATAAATAGGATGTCTCTTTAATAAAGTATTTTTGTAATAAATCTGTGCTTTGTCCATTGTTTTTGATGGTTATGTTCTAGTCTTTCTTTGTCCAAATTACAAATGGTTCTGTTTGAGTCATCCAAGAAGGCAGTTTTTACGGAGTAGCATCTAAACTGACTTTAAAATTAAAGCTAATACTGATACAGAACATGAAAATCCATAGATTTTGTGTCCTTCAATCTGCTGTCACATAACGCTTGAAGCAATACTAAATTAAGTTTAGCAAACTATTTCATTTGTACTCATGCATAGGAAGAATTGGTAAGTTAACGTAATCAGATGTTTTTACTAGTATAATCAGTGCTAGTGCCCTATCTATGCCACAAATGGCAGTATTCCCATTGTCACTATGACTGAACATCATTTCATTGTAAACAAACATCATTTTTTAATTTATTACTCACTAAAAATGTGTTTTTACATTTATGAGCTGTTTTGAGTGGCATTTCAATGAACACAGGCATAAGGATACTATTCACAAAGGAATGATTTAATTTATTTCTAGTTTATGACCAGTAATAACATTGAAAGACCATACAGATCTAGTGTTCTTCATTTTTTGAAGAAACATCTGAATTTATATAGGTTTCTCAGAATGTTAAATGAAATGAGCTAGTCAAAGAGTCAGAAGATCACATGATCTTATACATATTTGGGATCTAAATCAAGTTGATGACACCTAGATAGAAAAAAAAAAAAAAAAGAGCAGTTGTTACTAAAGGACAGGGGGAACGGTAGAGAGAAGCAAAGTTTATGAATGAGTAATGAGTTACAGCTAGGTAGGAGAAAGATTTTTAAAATGATGCTGCATGGGAAAATGATTATCGATAATGGAGCCTTACAATTGAAAAATCTAGAGGAAATAAATTTCAAAGTATTACCATAAAGTTCCAATGTATGAGAAGGTGACTATGTGTAATCTGATTTGAACATTGGACAAATACAACATGGTAGTCAATATGTACAAATTTATGTATTTAAATATCAGTTTATAGTTTTATAAAATAAAAGGTAAGTGAAATTATAAACATGTTACCTCTTACTAAATGCTCACAATCTATGTGAGTTACATTTATAGCATACCATAATTCATTATAGCCACACTTCAATGTCTATCTGGCCATATGACCCAGCATATTTGAAACTCCAGTTCCAGTTGTATTTTAATATTCTAACATTAGAAATAATCAGTTTTCAGCACCCATATAATGTGAAAGCATACTTAATACAGCCTAGATAACACTTTAAGTCCTTTAAAAGAGAAAGAACATAAAACATAGGGATGTTGTTATTAAATGGATACTTATATATTTTCAATTTATTGTTTATTTGCAGTGCTAAAATTAAAGTATTTTACTAGGTGTTTTTTATTATAAATGTATGTGTCTTTCAATTTTTTTCTGTGAAATATGCTTATTTATAAATTCAAGGAATGGAGAATTATGTTAGATTATATAGGAATTGTTCATACAAACAAATAGGTAGACATAGAGATTTATGGAAAATTGTGAAACTAGAGGTATCACAGCTTATATTAATACCTGTAATTTATAACACAAAGTTTTGTCTGAAGCTTCACATATTTTTATGAAAATTAAACATTTCTAAATTTATCTATGTAAAATTTTTCATTGTCCTTTTCAGGAAAGTTTTATTTCTTTCTTTCTTACTAAATGTTGATGGAAAATATCTGATCCTGTGCTGCATTTGGAAAAAATACTTCTGCACATGGATGGATGGTAATAAATATTTTATTACAGAATTGTTTCCAGAATGATCCGAGAAAGTGATCAAATTTTAATTTTGTTTCAAAATATCATTTGTTTTGGTACGTTGAATCATCTAATCTAAGCTTTACTTTATGCCATTTCACTAACAGCTTCCACTAAGCTGCATAATCAGTTTTGAAAAGACAGGCAGGTCTTCTGAGCTAGTAAATGTTATAATAGATGGAGTTTTAAGATGAGAGGAAGATACAGGCTTGGAAAATAACAAATGTGTAAATTCTTGGCTTATAATTTCATGAATGACAGCCAAGGGACACAGTGCCAATGTTTTATATATAAAACGCAAGTCATTCATTTGTAAAACAGACACATGTTATGGATCCTTCCAGTGAGAAGAACCACTGGAGCTGAAATGGCTCTTGTTGGTGGGATTTGTTTGAATGCAATTATAGAAACTAAGATTTATGAACCATCTTTCAAATGGGAAAATGTCCAAACATGACACAACCATTCAAATATGTATAGGAAGAGCAATCAGTAAACACATGTAGTAGGAAATGAGAAAATGAGTTTTCAAATATGCATAGACTGCCACTAGGTACATAAGCACACAACTTAGAAAATTCCTGCTAGTGGGTTTACCTGACTTTCTGAGAGACTGCAAGATTAATAGAGAGTAACAATAACAAGAAACAAAATGACCAAACATTATCAGTATTTGTTTATGGCTAGAAACACAGAAGGTGAATGCATGAATTTAATGAAAGTGAAATATTATTTTACAGTGCTCTAAATTCCAATAACCAGAACTGGTGGTTACAAGAGTATATGCTTAATTCCATACACACATTTTGTCCTTTGCTTATTCTTGGTATGACCCCAAGCAATATTCAAAATAATATCTACAGCAGAAATAGCTTTAGCGAAATTAAAATAGTTTAATATCTTCTCTAATTAGAGATGGTATATTATATGTTTCCCCCCAAATTTTATTCTTAGTGATTATTTTTCTCTTACTGGGCACATAAGAGCTAGCATATATTTAGTTTCCTTCTCCTCTACTTTTCCCAGTATCTTTCTCTCTTTTTGTAACCCTCTACCCAGCTCTACATCCCCACCTATCCACCTATCTCTCTCTCTTTTCAGAATTTAATGAACATATAATTAACAAGTACAGAGGTCAATGACTGTAATAAAAGTCATTAATACAAGAGCATACAAGTTTGCTGTTTTAACATTTTAATAGAATTTAGAGAGTTTACAAACATTTTTGTCAGTTTAGAATAGACTATTAATTGCTTGATTGAATTCTTACAGAACTTGAAAATATTCTTGAATAAAGTAAAAATTGTCTACTATAATAAAATTTAACCCATTAAGTCAATTTATGTCCTAGTACAAATCTACAGAAAATTCGTTATAGAGCAGGTGAAATGGCTCACTGTGTCCAAATCTGAGGACTTTTGTATGATCCTTGTGACTTACAGGATGGAGGGCAAGAACCAAGTCACACAAGTTATGTGCAGGCCATCAAACATCAAGACGCTGAAGAAAGAAATTGAAGAATGAACCAATAGATAGATGCCCCATGCTTATGGAATGATAAGATTACTATACAACAAATGGTCATCCCACCAAAAGCAATATACCAATTCAGTGAACTACACATCAAAATTCCAAAGCAATAGTTCATAAATCTTGAAAGGACAATTTTCAGTTTCATATGGAAACACACAAAACATCCAGGATACCTACAAAATCGTGAACAATGAAAGAAATGGTAGAGGAATCTCTGTTTCAGATAACAAGTTGTACTACAATGCTATAGTAATGAAAATGACATGATATTTGCATAAAAAGAACTTGTTGATCAAATGAATAAAATTGAAAATCCAGACATGGACCTCCCACCTATGACACCTACTTTTTGATTAGGAAGTCTGAAACACACACTGAACAACAACAAAGAAACCATAACATCTTTATCAAATGGGTACTGGTCTAGCTGGATGTCTGCATGCAAAAGAATCCAAATATTTCCATACTTATTAACCTGAACAAAATTCAACCTCAATTTAATGGATCAAAGACTTTAACATGAAATTAGATACACTGAGATTGATAAAAGAAAGAGTGGGGAATAGTCTTTAACTCATTGTCACAAAAAGACTTCTTGAACAGAACACTGATAGCCTAGGAACTGAGATCCATAAATAATAAATTGGACCTCATGAAGTGGAGAAGGTTCTGAAAGGCAAAGAGTGCCATTATTCAGAAAAAGAAACAGCCTGCAGAATTGGAAGAGATTTTCACCAACTATATTTCCAATAGAGCAGTAGAGGGCTATTGCAATTTTCAGTGTTGTTGTATGTTTTTTGCTCTTTTAGGAGGCCTGCCTACAAGCTAAAAAAACAAAACAAAAAACAAAAACAAAAAAAAACCCCACACACATAGAGTCTTATTCTTAATTATAAATGCCTAGATGTGGCTTGGCTTATCTCTACCCAGCTTTTCTCAACTTAATTATCCCATCTACCTTTGCCTCTGGGCTTTTCTCATTCTCTTACTTCTGGAAATCTCACTCTTACACCATGGCTTGCTGTGTAGCTACCTGGCTGGTTCCCTGGAGTTCTCCTCTTTCCCTGGCTACTCCTTCCTCTTCCCAGTTTTCACTTCCTACTTATCCTTTCTGCCTGACAGTTCTACCTATTTCTCCCTCCTGCCTTACCATTGGTCATTTAGCTCTTCATTAGACTATCAGTATTTTAGACCGGCACAGTAACACAGCTTCACAGAGTTAAACAAATGCAACATATACAAAAGTAGTATACCTTAAAATAATACTCCCCAGTATGTCCCCATTTTATTTCTAAACAAAAATGAAAGTCTTTAACTTTAATATAGTAAGATTGTATATAATAAGAACAATTATCAAGTAAATATTACATTCACAATGTACAGAATTCCAATTCATTTTTGTCTGGTAAATTTAAAGAAAATATTCCAGAATCTATTCTATCTTAATAAATACAAAATTTTTTCAGGTCTAAGGAAAATTGCACCTATAACTATCTAGTCTTTAATTCTATCAAAGTCCACAGAAGGATATAATATTATTTAAGAAAACAAAAAATGTACTGCAAACAACTTCCAACATCTCTAGAAATGACAGAGATATCTGACTGCCTGGAGAGTCACTCAAAGTTCCTCTGCTACATTGGTGCATCCATCTTCAGCCTACAGGCCCATAGCAACTGGCAGACATTTCAATGAAGCAGGACATTTGAAAGATGGTCCCGCATATATTGGCAAAATTTGTCAGTCACTTTCCTCTGTGTCCTTCAGAATATCTCACAGTTGTTTTAATTTTTTTTTTTTTTTTTTTTTTTTTTTTTTTTTTTTTTGTGAAGCAAGAACCCTGAAGGACAATCCCACCTTATTTTGACAAAGTTCAGCGGTCACTTTCCTGTAGGTCCTGCATTTCCAAGTTATGCAACATACTGTAAAACAGTCCAGGAAAGAGCAGCTTCTTGCCCAAATGGCTAGCTTTGCCACATTGAAAGCAAACTCCATAAGGAGTTTCTTCAATGCTTGTCATCTCTGAAGCAAATTGGTGCTGCCAGGAGCAAATGTGTCTCAGTGGCATGAAAAGCCCTAAGTTAACAAAACATTTTAAATGTCATATTCTGTAGGTCTTTGAAAGGTTTGAAGATCAATTTTCTATCTAAAATATAAATATTTAACCTAGAAAAGATATATAATATTACCACAAGTTTGTTTATTATAGATTTACTACTTACCTCCTTTCTTATTTATGCAATGTATTTTCAACTGTACTGAGTAAACCCAATAACCCAAACAAGCATAGAAGCATAGAATATATATATTCTATATTCCTCTAAAAGATAACAAACATCCATAACCCACCAAATAACCAAAAACTACCCACACACTCCAACTATTAGGTTTCTCTAGACTGCTTCCTCTTGTCTGTGGACAAAATATCTGTAGGGTACAAGAGAAAATTTGAGGCAATGGCCAAGTCCTAGGAAGACCAGCTATAATCTGTGTTGATAGACATCACCTGACAAGATTCAGGATGTCTCCTTTGATCACACCTGATCAATATCATTTCTGAAGAAATCCATAACCTCTTGTCTCCTGTGGAAACAAAACTCCAAAACATTTTTTACTTCCATATCAAAAATACATTTTTGACTTCTGTTTTAAAGTTAAGATAGCTCAAAAGTATCTAGGTTGGTTCAATTTTACAGTCTTGTTCACAATCCCATGTCTCTCTCTCAGCACCTGTCATCTGCTTAACAACATTCAAAACAATTTAAACTCAACAAAATGTGCTGGGTGGCACGTGCCTTTAATCCCAGCATTTAGGAGGCAGAGCCAGGAGGATCTTTGTGAGTTCAAGGCCAGTCTGGGCTATAGAGTGAGTTCCAGGACATGCTCAAAAGCTACACAGAGAAACCCTATCTGGAAAAATAAAACAAAACAAAAATTCAACAAAATGCTATATAGGATCCTGACTCCCTGTGTGTTTCCCATCTTTTTTTCTTCTTTCTTTTTGTTTTTTGGGTTTTTTTGTTTTGTTTTGTTTTGTTTTGTTTTGTTTTGAGACAGGGTTTCTCTGTGTAGCTTTGCATCTTTCCTGGAACTCACTTGGTAGCCCAGGCTGGCCTCAACTCACAAAGATCTTCCTGGCTCTGCCTCCTGAGTGCTGGGATTAAAGGCTTGCACCACCACTGCCCAGCTATGTGTTTCCCATCTTATGTGGCCTTTAAAAAATATTATGTTTACTCTCTCTTTAAAGACTTTATTTTCAAACTATTCCTTTTTTTTCTACAAATATTTTTTTTAACTTTTTCCTTTTCTTAAGCCTATACACATTGCTAAACACACTGTAACCTGTTTAGTTTTGGTTTTTGTTTTTTGTTTTTCCCATCTGGGCCTCTTTCATTATGCATCTTTTAACCTTTTTTGACTATGTGAGCAAACCTTGAAACTGCTGAGCTACATGAACATCTGCAAGGCTTTGGCGGCTGGCTCCACCTGCTTCTGGGGTCATGAATGTCAAGGCTAAAGCCTGTGGCCCTGTAGGAGGTTCTTGGCCAAGAACTGCATTCAACCTTCCTGGAGCTCTGAAGTGCCGATCCTTGCACTGTGGCAGACATTTTTACTTAGGTTTTTTGTTCCCAATAAGATACTGGCTGTTCAAAGGCTTACCAACAGGCAGAAACTTTTAAAGGAGCCACATCCTCTCCCTCCCTCTCTCTTTCGTTTTGTCCC
The DNA here is from genome assembly GCF_903995425.1 of Onychomys torridus. Taxonomy (NCBI): domain Eukaryota; kingdom Metazoa; phylum Chordata; class Mammalia; order Rodentia; family Cricetidae; genus Onychomys; species Onychomys torridus. The sequence continues at coordinate 54,038,496 of NC_050457.1, read as the reverse complement.
CTCAGCTTTCTTAAGTCCTAAGTGTAAGTATGGCCCACATTGGAACGTCAGAAGGTTGTTGTCAGTTGTTGTTCTTTTGGGGTTCTTCCACCCTGCTCCCAAATAAATCACACACAGAGGCCCATTCTTAATTATAAATACCCGGCCTTAGCTCGGCTTATCTCAACCCAGCTTTTCGTAATTTTTCTTAATTTTAAATTATTCCATCTGTCATTTGCCTTTGGCTTTTTCTGTTCTCTTACTTCTGGAAATCTGACTCTTACTCTGTGGCTGGCTGTGGAGCTGGGTGGCTGGCCCTGGAGTCCTCCTCCTTCTCTGACTTCTACTTTCTCCTACCAAATTTCTCCTTCTATTATCCTCTCTTCTTCCCAGCCCCACCTATCTCTCTCTTCTGCCTCACTATTAGCCATCCAGCTCTTATTAGACCGTCAGGTGCTTTAGACAGGCACAATAACACAGCTTCACAGTGTTAAACACATGCAACATGAGAAAAAGTAACATACCATAAAATAATGTTCCACAATACCTGCGCATATACCCAAAGGATGCTTTTTCCTACAACAGAGCCACTTGTTCAAACATGTTCATTGCTGCTTTCTTTATACTAGGCAGGAACTGGAAACAACCTAGATTTCCTTCAACATTAAAACTGGTAAAAAAAAAAAAAATGTGGTACATTTACAAAATGCTTTATTGTTCAGCTTTAAAAAAAATGACTTAAAATTTGTAGTCACATGGATGAGACCTAAAAAAATCACCCTAAATGAGGTATCCTAGACCCAGAAAAACAAATAGGGTATGTATTCTCTTATATTTGGATATTAGTTGTAAAGTCAGTGATAACCAAACTGCAACCCATAGAACCACATAGAGTAAGTATAGTGTAAGGAAGTTGAGGATACAGATAGGTCTTGTTAGGAAAAGGAAATAGAGTGGATTATTATTATTATTATTATTATTATTATTATTTTATTTTTGGTTTTTCGAGACAGGGTTTCTCTGTGTAGCTTTGGCGCCTTTCCTGGAACTCACTCACTCCGTAGCCGAGGCTGGCTTCAAACTCACAGAGATCCACCTGCCTCTGCCTTCTGATTGCTGAGATTAAAGGCGTGCACCACCTCCACGCAGCTAGAGTGGATAATTATAAATGACAGAGGGGGCTGAATTTGGGGATCAAATTGGGAGGGAGAATGAGAAGGGATGAGAAGTAAATTGGGGAGAGACAACTAAAATTAATGTGTATTTGTGGGGTAGTATGAAAATCCAATACAGTAGAAACTCCCTTACATACAAGCATATAGGAAGGTGGTTTAAGTGAAATAAAAAAATAATAGGGGAGACAGGGTCCCTAATGGCCTTTTATTGTCACCAAATGAAGCTTCCAGTACCAGGATTATGTTACATTTTTTTTTTTTTTATTTTTAGGGGAAGGGTTTCTGTGGGAAATGAAACAAAACAAAAGCCATATTGTTGCCAAAGGTTTGCTCTCCACATTTTGTTGTAAGCATTTTTTAAAATTAGAATAGTTTAAATGAATATTTTAAGAAATTAAATCTAAAATTTGTTTGCATGCTTCAATATGAAAATTATTGGTTTCAGGTTTGATTGCGATCTAAAATCATTCATTATTATTGTTTTTAGTTTTATAGTAGTTTATTCTTAATATATAAAAACTATTTGGATGCATAAAATGATTTTCTGTTTCATGTTCAATAATTATCAGATTGATAGCATGCATGATCCATTACATCTTTCCATTTCTTCATGCACAGTATGCTCAGATCCTTCTCTTTTAGCTATCTGACATATGTAGTACTTATTGATGAATTTTTTTTTTTTTAGCAAAACAATGTCAATGACTTTACCAATTAATATCTTCTCCCTTCTGATTACTCTTGTGTTTATGCTAACCATTAGTAGACTTTGGTTTCACAGATGATCTGCCTTTTCACACCCCCTGTGTGAGTACCTACTGTGTATTGCTGCATATACATTCATTCCCTTAAATGACAAAACAGATAGCTTCCGATTCCAGTACTGCCCTCACATAGAAGAATTGCCATGTACATTTTCTTGCAGGCAGTTTTCCAAGGAATAAAGGTGACAAAAAATATTAAAGTTGATTTTTTCTTTTTTTGTTATTGTTTGTTTGTTTTGTTTTTAATTTGGTTGCTATGTCTTTTTGCAGTACCAGAGCCCAAATCTCAGGCCTGATGCATACTAGATTGTTCTGGCCTTTTACCTAGCAGCCAGAGTAAAGAAGTCTATGCCAGAGTCATATTATTATTCCATTATACATGAATGTTCAGTTACTTTCCTTGTTTTTTAAAATTTGCATAATTTTTTCTCTGAATGTTATTTTAATACCTGTGCTCTGACTTATACAGAGAATAAGTATTTACTTTATGTATTCCTGAAAATGCTCTCAATTGCAAAGAGTTGTAGCTCATTGATTTTTATATTCTCCACCAGTGCATTTTATGTAGATGAAACACATTTTCTTTGGTGTTTGCTTTATGAATGCTTGAATCCCATGATCTATTGTAACTATTCTGCCTTTTCTACTTTGTTTTTATTTATAATAATTGGTTGAATCTTTTGTCACAGGGTTCTATTGCATATAACCTAGGTAAGTCAATTCCAATTTGTATTCATATTGTGGGTGATTGTTCAAGGAATAAATATGAAGCTGTTAAGCCTGGCTAATGATGGTCATTTTTCAGATATTTTTACTCTATATGTAAACATTGGTAAAAAGCTAATTTTCATGATAAGCTGAATATAAATAGATATACTGTTTCTCTAGCTATGCAATAGTCTGAGAGACTAAATTCTAAAGAACATAGGAATAAAGAAGACAGATGAATAGAAGGAGATTGCTCTAAACTCGTTATCTCTTAATAACCTTAAACAAAATAAGCCATAGACTTCTTTATAGATTTTTTTTTTTCCCAAAAAAATTATCTTGCTAGGGTCCCTATTGCACTGATGAAACACCATGACCCAAATCAACATGGGGAGGAAAGGGTTTTGTAGTTCACCATCATGAAGGAAACTCAGGTCAAGAACTCTAAACAGGAAGTGGAGGCAGAAATAGCAGCAGAGGCTACAGAGAAGGGTGACTTAACTCATTGTTTACTGTGGCTTGCTCAATTAGCTTGCTTACAATAATCAAGATTACTGACCCATTTACATCCAACATTAATCAAGAAAATGTCCCCTGGGCTTACTTACAGTCCATCTCATGGCAGTTTTTCAGTTGAGGGCCCTCTCCTCAGATGTATCTAGTTGGTGTGAAACTAAACAGCAGAACACTGAATCCCTTTTTGTTTTTTTATTCCTAAACTATACTGAAGCATTTAAAATGTAAATGATAAATGGCAAAATTTTTAAAATTAACTAAAACTTGTAAATGCCTTTCTGGGTTACATATTTGGAGAATCTTAAGGCTTCTCAGATAAGCATACTGATGTCCACAAGGCTGGTTTTGATGATAATGGAAAACTGAGATTTACTGATTTCCAACTGGGTTTGGAAATCACCTACATAGTCTTATCTATGTGAGAGCTATGTTGCATACTGTGTCTTTCCTGAGAAAGTCCCTCCTTGTTAACATTATTCCCTCTGTTAACATTGCTGCACATTGCAATGAGAAGGGAAATATCAACTTGCAAGCTTAATTCCAAATAAACACGTGGGAAGAAGAGATCCCCCACTATTTTTCTAAAATATACCTTTAAGCAGTTCAGTTTTACCTTTGGGAAGATAAAGAGTGCAAGATAAAGATACATCCAGAAACATTACAATGGTGGATGCCTTTCCAAGGTACAGATTATGTAAATATTGGTAGTGAGGGTTTCCCCATTCAAATGCCTTAAAAAATAAAAATAATGATCATTTTCTTTAAAACTTGTAATTACTGAAGTTAGTCTAATCATTTTGAAAAAGAAGAAAAAATTAAAATTGAAGAAAGTTTCTTTAAGAGCAAGTTTGGATCATATAAATATTACATTTTCTTTGTGGTAAAGTTCTACATCATAGAGACCACATTTTCAGTGTAATCTAACTTGTTTCATAAGCATGACTTCGAATACTAATTGTATAATAATTTCAGATGTGAAGTTTAGAATGAAAAAGAAAATTCCAATAGAAAAGTCAACACTGTCCTCTGTTCTCTCTCTGGTTTATGGTAAGCAAGTACTATTTCAGGAATATTCACATGGCGGTCTTATCTTCAATTTCAAGCCATCGTTAAACATCTGATTTCTTTTCCCACTAAAAGAAATTGGGTTCCTCTGCTAATATCCTTATTTTCCTTTGTGTTTGAATATGTTCACACATATACATAAATAGTAGACTTTTAGTGTCTGTGTAAAATGGATAAGAACATTTTATTTCTGCAGATCAGATTTCATTTTATAACAAAGTCTTAAATATAATAGTTATCCCCAAGATGCACAGTATGACCATAATTTTAGTTAGAACTGGATAAAACTTTCATTTTCTACCTGTCAGCTACTTCTCATAATTAGCAATTATGCTTTTATTGGTGATTCAATATGGCTATTTACAAATGAGCTCCTACACATAAAATTAAGTAACCCAAATCTAGCGATTACCATATATTTCTCCTCCATGTTGCTGCTTTTAGACACTTATCACACGTATGCTCTCACATATACTTTTTAAATGATTTTTTATTCATTGACGATTCCATGCATATATGATGGAGTTTGGTCAGTTTCACTTCATTACTCTCTCACTCACATTCTTCTACCTCTACTATTATTCTTCATAAGCACCCTATCCCATAAATTTTCCCTATTACCTTCTGAGTTTAGTTAGGATTACTCACATGAGCATGACTAAACCTTTATTGACTTAAGCATGGCCACTTACTAGTGACTACACATTTGAATAAAGTGACATCAGCTCCCGCGGTGGCCATTAATTGTTAATAAACATGCTGAAAACTATGGGGACCCTTAAGCCCCTCTTCTATCCATGATGGCATGTTGATACCTCTAATACATACCTAATGTGATCATGAATTATGATGCAACAGCCAGGTCATTTTCAACATTCACTCTTCCACCCCACTGTTCTCCAATCCTATCTCTCCCATTGTCCACTCTTCAACAATGTTCTTCTGATCCTTAGAAGAGATGATGAAGATTTTCATCTACCACCTAACACTCAACAACCACATATTGTCCCTTCAAAACTCACTTTTTCTTCATAACACAATGATCTCCATTGAATCTATTTATCTGAAAGTAGTATCTTTTTAGAATCTATTTATCTGAAAGTAGTATCTTTTTAGAATCTATTTATCTGAAAGTAGTATCTATGTCACGCTTAGTTTATAGATATCCTCATTCCTGAACACCAGGCCAATTTTACAGATTGGTTTTGTAAGTAACACCATAGTGGTGAAGATATGTTTCTACTACATGATGCCTTTGATTTACTTGCAAATTTGCCTTGGAGTTTTAGAGCTAAATACAAGTTACAGTTTTAAAACTCCATACTGCTTTCCGTAGTGATGAATGTTATTTTGAATTTCTTACTTTTGTTGATGATTTTTTATTAATATTTTACTAACTTTCATGTTGCTATATGACATGGAGGATTTACCTCAAAATCATTATAAGTATTAACAGTTTAACTAAATAAAAATACAATTAAGAAGTGAACCACTAACTTCATTAAACAGAAAACAAGAATTGAAATGCCATTTTGATCGAATAGTTCCAAAGATGATTCTTTTTTAAAAATAAGTTCTCTTTGAAATAACAATGGCTTTACTCTATAGTATCAAAGCAGTGCTTGTGATTGAGAAGCACATTATACCACAGAACTAGCCATGTTAAAGCAAGTCTGTGATATATCATGTAGTTCTTTCTTATTTATTTATGTATTTATTTATTTATTTGCTTCTTTACTTACTTACTTACTTATTTACTTATTTACCTTACATCCCAACCAAATTTCCCCTCCCTCCTCTCCTCCCAGTTCCTCAACCATCTCCTTTCTGTCACCCTCCCATACACTCCTCCATTACTATTCAGAAAAGGGCAGGACCTCCATGGGTATCTAGAAAACATGGTATATCAACTTATGGTAAAACTACATTCCTCCCCTTGTATTAAGGTTGGGCAAGGCAACCCAGTATGAGGAATAGTGTCCCAAAAGCCAGTGAAGGAGTCAGAGACAGCTCCTGATCCCACTGTTAAGAGTCCTGTGAGCAAATGAAGCAATACTACATTAAGTCCCATGAAGACTCCTGGGTTATCAGTTCAAACTTCATGTGCTCTGATGAGCCCTGGTTAGTTGATGCTATAGATTTTTCATGTGATGTCCTTGACCCTCCTGGATTCCACAAGCCTTCCTCCCTCTCTTGTAGGATTCCATGAGATTGGCCTAATTGCCTGTGGGACTCTGCATCCGGTTCCATCAGTTGTTGATAAAAGCCTCTCTGATGACTATTGGCCTAGGCACCTATTGATGGATGTAGCAGAAAATCCTTAGGAATCATTACATTGACATGTTTGCCCTCCTATTGTACTTGGTTCTATCCTAAGTCGCTGGGCCATCCAGCCTCTGTGTCCTGGTGCTACAGGCTGTGTTAGGGGTGGGCTCATTCTTGTCTCATGGATCACAGTTTGGACAGACATAGGTTTGGCCATTCCCACAATCTCTGTGCCATTCTTTTTCCAGTACATTGCATAGGCAGGACAAAATGTAGGTCAGACGTTATGTGGCTAGGTTGGTGTTCCAACCCTTCCACTGCAAGTGTTGACTGGTTAGAGGAGATGGCCAGTTCAGGCTACATCTCAACTGTTAGCTGTCTTAGCTAGAGTCATTTTTGCAGTTTCCCTTGTACCAGGTTTCTCCTTAACCCTGAAATGGCCCCCAATTTCTGTCATCCCTTTCAGTAGTCTCCTCCTATGCCATCCTCACCTGATCTCTTGTGTTCCCATGCCCACCCACCCATAGTACATGCACATAATCCTCTGTTTCTCCTTCCCAGGGACATCTGAATGTCACACTTTGGACATCCTAATAACCTGGTCTTTCTGGGCCTGTGGATTGTATCATGGTTATCCATTACTTTATATTTAATATCTACTTGTAAGTGTGTACGTACCATGTTTGTGTTTCTGGGGACAGGTTACCTCACTCAGGATTATTTTTTTTTCAAGTTTTATCAATTTGCATTCATATTTCATGAATTCATTGTTTTTAACAATGAATAATACTCCACTGTGTAACTGTACTACATTTTCTTTAACCATCCTTCAGTTGAGGGACATGCAGGTGGTTTCCAGCTATTAGGAATAAAGCAGTGATGAACACAGTTGAACAAGGGTCCTTGTGGTGTGACTGAGCATCCTTTGGATATATGTCTAAGAGTGGTATAGCTGAATAGTGAGGCTAGGTTTAATTGTCGACATATTGCCCTTGCTCTTGTTATTTGTATTCTTACACTTATGTTTAAGCATCTGAATTTGGAGTGATTATAAATCTAGGTGCTTATTTCTGGATTTGTCTTTGTTGAGAGAGTGTTTTCTTCTTTTCTCCTTTTTTTATTTATTATATTTGTGTTTTAATTTTACACATCAGCCATGGGTTCCCCTGTCCTCCCCCCTCCAGCCTCCACCCCCACCTTCCCCCAGCCCTTCCCCTCCATTCCCATCTCCTCCAGGGCCAAGACTCCCCTGGGGATTCATTTAAACCTGGTGGATTCAGTGCAGGCAGGTCCAGTCCCCTCCTTCCAGTCTGAGCAAAGTGTCCCAGTGTAAGCCCAAGGTTCCAAACAGCCAGCTCATGCACTAAGGACAGGTCCGGGTCCCACTGCCTGGGTTCCTCCCAAACAGTTCAAGCTATTCAGTTGTCTCACTTATCCGGCCAGGCCCCAGGTGGAGCTCCAGGAGTCCAATTGTCAAGAAAGAGGAGAGACTGCAAGAGTGTGAATTGTTGAGACCAAGATTGGAAAAGCACAGGGACAAATAGCCAAACGAATGGAAACACCAACTGGAGAGGGTGTTTTCTTCTTTAGTTTCTGTTTCCTCTCTGGTCTCTGAATCCTATGGCTTGTGGTTAAGTATAGTGTAGCTGAAGTTTTCCTGGTCCTGCATGGCCTACAGTCAGGACAAATCTCTCTCACTAGCATCTCCCAAGTAAACATATAGAGACTTATATTACTTATAAACTGAATGGCCATGGCAGGCTTCTTGCTCTCTAATTTCTATATCTTAAATTAACCTATTTCTATTAATCTATACCTGGCCACATGGCTTGTGGCTTACCAGTAGCTTACATCTTGCTGTTCATCCTGGTGGCTGACAGCATCTCCTGATTCAGCCTTCTTCCCAGCATTCTCCTCTCTTGTCCCACCTACACTATACTTCCTGCCTGGCTACTGGCCAATCAGTGTTTTATTTATCAACCAATCAGAGCAATACATTCACAATATCCCCCAGCAGTAGAGGGGGTCCATTCATGTTGGGTCCTGGACTCCTGATAACCTGAATGACCGCTGGTCCAGCAGGGTTTTCTGCCCAAGTTTGGGGCTGACATATTTTTGTTAGTTATGTGTGTGCCTTCTGATCTCCTGGGAGTTCCTTGGCAGATCAAATGTTGGCCTGATTTCTGATGGGGTAGGAGACTGTTTTCAGAATGTTGGCCTGGCCTCTGATGGGATTGAAGGCTTCAGCCCAAGGCATATGTCCAGATATAGTGATGGGGCGTGGAGGGGCAGATGGAGTTATGCTAAGCAAGAGCAGGCTGGATAGGGAAACACTAATACCTAGGGTTCAGGATTTGGGCCTGGATGCTAGCAGAGAAGGAGGATCCTGTCAGAGATGTGGCCTGGGATGTGTTGACAAGGAGAGAAGGTGTGGTTATGGTTATGTTGGGTGGGCACAGTGAAGGGAGGGGGCCATAATATCTGGGGTTCAGGATGATGGCCTGACCTCTCAAATAGTTCTTAATAGAAATAGTGAACTCCTCAGAGTTACTTTTACAGGATAACTTCATTTGAAAGAAAAATCTATGAAACACAGAAGCCAATGAGCACTGAGCTACGTTTATTTTATATATATATATTTTTTGTTACACACCAGTCTGTGACTCATTGGTTCATCTAAAAGCTGCCATCTTATTAAATACCTCACATCTTTTGTCATTCTTAAGTGTCACACTTCACTTTATCAACTATCAGTGGAAATAGCAAAGTGATTTCCTATATGAGAGTTACAATTGCAGTAGTAATATGCTAGACATATACTGCACAAGTACATATTTACATATGTGCAGAGCCATAAGGCCCAATTTTTCCCTCTATCATTGGTTCATTCTCTCTCTCTCTAGAAAAGTATAGCAAAGCAACTTCTCAGTGTTGGGCATTCTAGTTTTGGCAAGTGATATATTCTGAGGTACATCCCCACAATGAAATGCTTCTTAAAAAGGCAATTATCCTAGATTTTGGCCATTGTTCTTTCCTGAAAGTCAAATTTCATATCATGTTGATTTGCTCTTATTTACATTAAGGACTTATTATTAAAATAAGTTGAAGAAATGATATTTTCCATCAAACTTTAAAATATTAGTTTCCATTTTTCCTGAGAATAAGATGTTTTATTCATTGACATAATCCCCAGTTCAATAAAGTAAAGGAAATGAATTATGTACATTTTGAAAGCACTTTAGTGGGTTCTTAATTAAGAATTGGTAACCATCATCTAAGGGGACACATTTTATTTAGAAACTAAAAGAACAGATCCATTAACCCTCATAACTTCTGAGATTTATCATTAGAGATGAATTTTAAATTACTACAATGTTTTTTCCATTGTGTAAAACAGTTCCTTAGGATATTAATATAAGAATTCTCTTGGCTACTTCCATATACCAAACATTTTGAGGAAGTATTTAAATATAAAACAAGGAAATGTAAGCGTGATGTTTACTGAGCATGTTTTTATTAAAGGAATAGCTACTTGCTACTATTTTAAAATAGATTTGTCCATGAGCCCTTTTCAACAGGCAATAACTTGTGGTTTTATAACTATTTTTTTTATTTTTCTGCTCTCTCTCTCTCTCTCTCTCTCTCTCTCTCTCTCTGTGTGTGTGTGTGTGTGTGTGTGTCTCTCTGTCTCCCTCTGTCTCTCTCTCTCTCTCTCTGTCTCTCTCTATGTATGTGTGTGTGTGTGTGTGTGTGTGTGTGTGTGTGTGTGTGTGTGTAGGTCACAGTACATGGGTATCATTAAAGGACAGCTCACCTGAGACAGATATTACTTTGTTGTTTTTGGAGGTGGAAATCAATAAACCATATTTGGCATCAAATGCTTTCATATACTGAGCATTTCACCAGACCAGATTATATTTTTAAAGTACAATTATAAATCAACTGCTTTTATACATAAATTCTGATGATGAGAAAAGCCATGGAGTTAGGAGATGCAATTAAAACTCCACCAAAATAGGTTAAATATGTTTCTTAACAGAGATCAAAGAAGGAAATTGTTCACTTAACTGGACACCATTTTGTAAATCACTCAATTAAATTCAATGCAACACTAAATTTTCATGTTAATTCTACTTAGTGTAGGAAGTATATAAAATGATTAATATTAGATAAAGTTTTATAATTTTTATGTTGAAAGATTTTTCATGTACTAATTTTAACTTATTAGCCCAAATGCATAAAGTTTTAGTCCTTAAAAAATAACAAATATTATTATAGCAAATGAAAAAAAAAAACAACTAAGGATGCCTTTTTCAAAGCTACTACTAAATATATGAGGAGGATGAAAAAGAATGCAATAATGTTTCTAATTCATAGATCTACCCTTTTGTTGGTATATTTAGAGCTTTTGGAGCATAATACTTCTTAATGACCTTCAACCAGATTATAAAGGAAATATTCCAAATAATTTTCTTCAGAGAAGATAAAATGAAAGAACTTTTAATTGTGTGAGAAAGAAAATGATGACTAGGTGCTCTTTATTTCCATTGAAAATTTAAGATGTAGAGGGATGTTTAATCATAGCATGGACAATTCACATTGGAAAACAGAAAGATATTGTTGACAGTTACTTGACCTTAAATCGTATTATCAGAGGGAGTTTTATACTTTAGTCTACTCAAGTCTGTGCAAATAAATTATAATATTTGTACAATTTCTCCTATGACCATGAATTCTTACAATAGGTCAAGGTGAACATATGGCAAGTAAAGAAACAAATATGTGTTCTATTACAGGATTGTATACGTTATTTTATCGCATTACCTTTTGCTTTATGGTTTCCTTTCCTATTGACTACTTTACTGAACATTTATCAATGACTATGCTCAGAACAAACTGTCCAATTTTCTGTACCCAACTTAAAGATTTGTTTTAATAAATTATTATTCCATAATGATAGAGATTTAAAGAAATAAGGTCAGAGACATTTTATTTAGTTAATTTATCGTGTGATTTTTTTCATAATGCTGAACTATATCTTTCACATATTTTATCAACTTAATGTTTTATTTCATGAGAGTCATTTACAAATGCCTTAGTAATACTCTTTTCATCTTTGTATTTTCTCAGAGCTTGTAATATGAATCAAAACATCCCTTTCATTCAGAATATATTCTACTATATTTAGAAAAAATATTTGAAGGTATTGAGATTAAGACACAACTATACAAACACCAGGAATGAAAATGGTACTCTTCTTCCAGAGCTATGTACACGTAGGTTGTTTTCACAAATAATATAATATGCATGATCAGAAGAGAATGTTTTGTTTGCTTGCTTGTTTTCTTTGACTAAATCAGCTAAAAGATCTCTTTTGTTAAATGTTGATCTTGTCTTGCAGTTAGTTTTCTTTGGGAATTGAACATAAAATTGCATCAATTTACTGGACAATGAGACACCATAGAAATATTAAACGTACAACAATATTCCACCTATAGCATCTAACATCGAGGACTGCAGCCACATGAAAGGTCAAGATACATCTCCCAAGAAAAACAGTCATCTGACCCAGCTCACACTTGCATGACTTTGGCTTCAGTCACTGTGCTGGGTTTGATGACTAATAAATAGTAACAAACCCGTATCAATAACATGATTGTTATGACTTATTTATGTATCAGTCTACAGTCAGCTGTTATCTTCCATTTATCTCTTTAATATTTATCTATCTAGTTTTCATGTGTTTGCATACACACACACACACACACACACACACACACACATATACATATATATATATATATATATATATATATATACATATATTGCAAATATGGAGAAATCTGTCTACTTTTATATAAAATGTGTGGGTGTGTAATGCATATATGTGTATGAATAAAAGTACAGAATCATGAAAAAGAGACAGACATGGGGCATGAGAAAGAACTGAACAGTTCTGTAGCAGTTTTTTTTTTTTTTTTTTTTTTTTTTTTAAATTAAGAAGTCTCATACTGAAGACTGGGAAGAGGAATGATACAGAAGAACAGACATGGACATGATTTTCTCTGTCTTTTGTCTCATATTGCCCTCAGTCCTCACAGGATTGAAACTTGTCTCTTCATAGTGTGGAGAGTTGTCCTCTCTCAGGGAACTGCCTCCTGCCAATCTTCCCCAGTGTCTCTCCAATCTTCTCTCATGGTAATATATAAGGAAACAGCTTAATAGACACATTGGGAGCATCTTAAGCTTGCCAAAGTGCCAAGGATCCTGAAGAGAAAAGATGAGCATAATCTCCATGAAAACATGGAAAATAGATATACAATTGATTGAAAATAATGCTATACCAAGTACTGAGAGTATCCTTTAATTGAGTCAAGTTGATCATGTAATCAGTCATTATAATGCCGACATTTTGTTCTCATGTAAAAATTAGGTTATTATTTTAAGCAATTTCAATTTATGAATTGGCATGAGATCATATAATAAAAAGAAAAGATATATATTTAGACAGAGTGGAGGTGTAAAAGGAAAGCAGAATCATTCACCTAAAAGAATAGAGGCTTCAAAGGGTCATGAGTCATTTAGTGTATAGCATCTAGATTACCAGACAGATGATTCTACTTTAATTTTGTATTGTTGAGCAAGATTAACCTTCAACTTCTCCCATTTGCTTCTAAAGAGCTATCATTGCCTCATGATCATTTAAATTTTTCCTACTAAACTTTCATTATTTTTTTCTCTTTTGCAGGTCCACCAAATATAATAATAATCTCCAATGATTATAGTGGAATTATGGAACTAGACTAAATAAAACTTGCAGAGCAGTGTTGCCCTGAGTCTGGCATCCAGTGACAACGCAGTCATACAAGCTTAGAATTATTCCATGATGAGGGCTATGTCCAGAAGGAAAGAAGAAACATTTTTCTTATAAATAATAATAAGGAAGAATTAAGTTTGAAGATATTTAAGAATATTTAGATTGGTACAACTTGTTTTTTGGTTCTGAAGAAAAGTAATGCCAGAAAATATCAATGAACAAATGTAACACAAGCGTCAATATAGAAGGAGAGGGATGTCAGTCTCACTAATGTCATCATCCCAGAGGGAAAATACAAAAGTGATGGCGGGCCACGTACCTGTATAAGAAAGTGATTCAAGTAAGCTAGAGTCAATTTTCTGTTTACATATAACCATGTTCAGTCTAAACTTTTACTTTACTTTGCATTTTCAGTTTTGATAATCACACATCAATAAATTTATTCCTTACAGTTTTATTTCTTATATCAATATAAAATAGAATCTTTAAATGTAAAAAGTTCAAATACATTTTGAATTATTACCTGATAAAATATTATGAAAATTTTTAAATATCATAGAGGTTATTAAGATAATTTTGATATTTTCAAAGCTTTCTGACTTTTTCTTCACAAACACAAAAACAGTTCATTTTAAAATTCTTCCAATATTTTAGACAACTCTAACTATGTAGAAGAGATGCCCCATTAAGTAAATAAGAACAAATACTACCCTTGATCTTGGCCAAAGGGCTGATAATAGGAACTTTGTATTTGGACATGATTGAGTATGGGAGCTCCATGTTATTACCCAAAATATTTCTTATATTGGATATTAAAATATACAAATCATCACATTAACATTCTCAGTATAAATTATAAATATGATATGCATATTTTTACTTTGCTTTGTTACAATAGAAAAATAATTATATATCTTGGTCAAAATGCTATTGAAATTCTCATTTAGCTTCATTGAATTCATAACACACAAATTTAATTATAAATTTTGACTCCTCAGTCTTATCAGATAGTAAAGGATAATATATTTTCTAATATAAATCCTGCTCTGAGCTCTACAAATATTTGACAGCTTGATTGAGTATGCTTTTTTAATCACTACATACCTTGAGAAATAACTTTTGTCATCTTCTTCAATTTTGAGATAACAAGATAGTTTTGCAAAAACATACAATGAAGAAATCATGACATGAGCTTTCTTGCCTTGCACACTCTGTTTAATCAGATGTCTGTTCTTTTGCTTTGGCCAATTTCTAGATTCAACACTGAAGAGCATTCCTAGGTATTTTTTAGATCATTGTTTATAAAATTAGAAAAAAAATATTAGCAAAAAATGTTGAAATCTGAATAGATATTTTCATATACATATATACACACATATAGGATAAAGAGATAGTACAAGAGAAAATACTTGCTTTTTAATTCAATAAGAATTGTGAATGTAATTATGGCTAATTTCCTGGGTTTTTTGACTAAGAAACACTTTCCTTATCCAGTTTCCATAAAAGCATATATCCTATATTGAACATGATCCCACATGTCATACACTTTCTCCCTCTCCTTTCTGCTAATCATTTTCTCCTAAGACACATTTGCTTCTACTTTTATGCCATAATTTTGCAAGATAGAAGAGAAGTAACACCATGTGGCAGAACATAGATTTTAAAATCTTGGTTAATTTGAGTGATGAGAGCTAGATAGAAAAAGTCTAAGGTCAAACTTTCATAATCAACAATACGTACCAGTGTCATTTAGGAGCTGGCTAGTTGGACAGAAAGACTCATTAATATGGCATTCAACATGGAAGCTCAAATATCCAAACATAGGATCTGTGAAAGTTAAGAAAAGTTCTGGACAAGAAGTCATATGTGGCTTCCTTGTACTTCACTCTCTCAGGCAGATCAGTACTCAGTGGCATACATAGTTATGGTTACTGCCCACTGCCTACAGGGCTGCAGCCAGATGCCAGCACCATAAGCCAATGCCATGCAATGAGCTGTCCCTGGCATAGGCTGACATAGCTGTTTAAGGTTTGTCTCGTGTAGTCAGAGAATCTTGCATGTGCTTATTAAAGCAAGGCCCAGACACAGAAAATTTCTAAACAACACAGTATCTTTAAAAATGTTCTTGGAAGCTAAAGAAAGAAAAGAAAATGGAGGTAGAAGAGTCATAGAAAATAGTTTAAAAACAATCCAGTCTTTAAAGAAAAAAAAAAAAACAATGTATAAAAAATAAGTCACATAAATATGGGAAATACACCGGTATCTGGATTGTTTATGGTGCTTTGTTGATTTTGAATCTTTTAAATGCTAATGAACAAGAAAAATAGCTGCTGAGAGACATTGGGTTATGGAAAATGCTAAATTAAACCAACATATATTTTAAGAATGTCTTAGCTTCAAAAAGAATGTCAGAAAATATGTTGCATTGAGTTGAAGTTGTGTCTTTGTTTACACAAGAAAGAAAAAGTCATGATTCTCTTCAAAATTAATAAATATCCAATTTGGACAGCAGAGACATCTGGAGGATCTTGGCTGCAGACATGAGGGAAAAGGCCAAGGAAAACTTCAAGACAGGTGATGTGTAAACTGATCTTTTGACATGGAAACATCTCTGAGACTGATTGAGACATATTAAATCTTGTTGGATACAGAGTCCCCATGACTTATTACATGCCATATTTTCTTATGGCATGGATAGAAGTTTGGTTATATATTCTAAATGGATTTAAAAAGTTGACAGATGCCTTTGACCTGCTCAAACATAGAGCAAAAAAATCATCTTTAACTGAATTGTCACACTACACATTCCATAATTGTGTAAATGCAGATGCATATGTTACCTTTAATCTTTGTGTGTTTAAAAAAAACAAACAAACACCAATGATGGCAAGTAGCCCAGTTGATCCATCCTCTTAAAATGTCTCTGTTATAACTTCCACAAAATTCTGTATCCAGAACAACTTCAGGTGAGGTGGTCCAGCCTCCCAGAATATCTTGCTGGAACTTTAGATTAGCCCTGTACTTTCCCATTACTCAGAGACTGGACAATAGATGATACAACTAACTTTCCTAGGATATGATGTGATCATTATCCCAAATTTCTCAGGGTGCTATAAAGATTTTATTGCCCTTGGACAATAGGAAGTAGTCTAGAGAACATGATACCCACATTCCCTAGGATGGGTGGATTTAGGACATTTGATGGGGTATGGATGCTTATCATCATTTAGGGAGTTTGGTTACAAGTTGTTACAGGTCATGGTCAAGAAGAAAGCTGAGCAAAGGACATTAGATTCAAGGACCTCTTTCTGAAGGAAAAAGGGTGATATAGTATAGAAATGTTGGGATAAAGGGTATGTAGATGTAATAGTCTTATTAAATAAGAAACACAGAGCCAAATGCAGAATTAAAAGTCCAAGAGGTCAGAGCAGTAGCTAAGAGCTGAGACTTAAAACTGCCTTCTTATCCTTCCTGCTGCAGCCTTCCTTCCCCTCAGAAAGAGGCCTACTTCCTGTGGGTCTGTCTTTTTATTGACTTTCTGTTCTGCCTTCTTATTGCTTGTAAACCCAACCACATGACCTCCTCATCACTGCCTGTCAATACAGACCTCTAGGTCTCTATAGTTGATATTGAGATTAAAGGCATGTGTCTCCATGCTGCCTGTATCCTTGAACACACAGAGATCTGCCTGTCATGTGATCAGGATTAAAGATGTGTGCCACCACCACCTGGCTTCTGCTATGGCTTGCTTTTAGCTCTGATCTCCAGGCAACTTTATTAACACACAAATAAAATCCCATTTCAGTACAAATAAAATATTACCATAAGAGTAGATTGTTGAGTTCACTTAGTCTCAAATATTTTACAATGATATGAATTTTTGCATATTGATACAGATTTAAGGTTATTTTGTTATACTTTTGTTTCATTCTTGTTATATATTTTTATTATATGTTTGTATTCTTGTTTAGGGTATTGTAACTATATAGCCCATTAAAAAATGTAGTGTATAATTATGAAATACATGTTAGAAGTTAATCATCTATAATAGTCAAACTTTCAGTTAGGTATGTTTTCAAGGTTAAACAGTGATATATTTTAGATAGATAGATGGTATTCAAACACTTCAGAGACCTACAGGATATGATGTTAAGATATTTTAATAACAACATTTTTCATGACAGTGAGATATGTCTGCAGTGCCAATTTACATTGAAAAAGGATAATGGGCATGGAAGAATCTTGATATGGAGGGGTTTTTTGTTTTGTTTTGTTTTTTTGTTGTTTGGCAAAATTAGCCACTGAGCAAAGAAACTGCCCTTGCATCAACTGCCAATAGAACGCTGTTCAAATTGGAAAAGCAGGGTCCAAAAAATAAAAAAAAGGGACTGCTCAACTTTGCCAAGACAAGGTAAGACAGTCTTTAAAAATTCCTGCTCCACAGAAAAGTCTGTTGGATATTCTAGGCCTGTAGGCTGAAGATGGATGTCCCAAAATTACAGAGGAAGCTTGGGTGACTGTCCAGGCTGTCTCTGTAGTTTATATAGTTTTGGAAGTTGTTTGTTCTGTAGTTCCTGTTTACTCAGTAATATATACATCTCAGATCTTTGATGGGGTTGAAGGATTAATATTTATAGTTACAGTTTTCTTTGTTATCAAATTCAGAAAAGAAAATTACATAAGAGATATAAAATGTATAAGACTGGAAAACATAAAAGCTTAATTTATCTAAGAAAATATTTTGATGTTAAAAATATAATTTTGAGTTGGTAATACAAGTTAGGGCAGAAAGCAAATTATGTAGAACACTTTGGACTCATTAATATAAAGTAATAACACAATACTTTCTCCAAAGTTGAAAAATATAATTAGACTGAACATTGTGAATGTATTTCTTACCTGATAATTTTTGTTTGTTTTTTTGTTCTCTGTGTAGCTTTGCACCTTTCCTGAAACTCACTTTGAAGACCAGGCTCGCCTCGAAATCACGAGATCCACCTGTCTCTGCCTCCCAAGTGCTGGAATTAAAGGCATGCGCCACCACTGCCCAGCGATAATTTTTTTTATTGTATATAGGAACTATGTTAGAGTTAAAACTTTTCTTTTTCTTTAGACAAAAAGGGGAAAATGTTACATGATATTTGTTCACTGTATGAAGATGGATTTGCTGAGATTGGTATAATGAAGAGCTGAATGCACAACAGCTTACCAGGAAGAGATCAGCTGGCACTTTTGGTGACAAAGAAGACTCAAGGAGAAAGAAAGGCAGAGCCTCTAGCTGGACACAAAGAGAAATTGGAGGTGCAAAATTGAAGAGAGATAGTGCCATGTGGCAGAATATAACTTAAAAATTAAGGGGTAATTTATGTTATATAAAATAGTTAGACAAGCCTACACTAAGGTTGAGCTTTTATAATTAATAAGCATCTGTGTCATTATTTGAGAGGTAGTTGGTGGGAGAAGAGAAAGACTCGTTACATATGTACACACATGTTTTACTCTTATGTATCTGTGAATATCTAGAATCCACAAAGTAGAGGTGAATTCTCACCTGGCTAATGTTATTATCAAGTCAGTGAAGATTGGTTAACAAGAAACTATTCTAAATTTGGATTGCTGTTATTGAAGCCTTCCTATTAAAATCTTATTCTTACTTACTAATTTGTGCATACACATCACATATATGCATATATGTGAATTCAGTCGTCCATTTAGTGTCCATTTAGTGTTCCTTTTATGTGTATGTTTTGATTTGAACACTTTGTATTGTATAACTCATTGCGGGAGGGGGGGTGTTTATCCTTGGAGAAAGTCAATTCTCTCTCTTCAGTAATTTTATTTGCTTGTAGCTCTTCATCTAGTGGTTGAGGCCTGACATATTTCTCCCAAACACATTGACATGTCAGTAAGTGGTGTCATTGTCTGGGTGTTGTTCAAACAGCCATAGTATGGGGCTTTTATAGGTATAACTTCTTTGTCATAACAAGAAGCCAATATTGTGCCATGGAATTCATGCTCCTTTGGCTTTTATACTCTTTCTAGCCTCTCTTCCCTGATCTTCTCAGAGCCTTGTGTATAGCAGTTGTTTTATAAATATATAAATTGAGCCTGGTCACCCAAGTGTCAGTTGTGGGGAGGTCTTAGGAATAGTTGGAGGGAGGAGATGGGGGGGCATAATTATATTTTAATTAAAAGTGAATTAATTCAAAATTTTGATTTTCTTCAACTATTCAGTCATGTTTGTTGTATGTAATCTAGCAAAGGAATAATTTATTTTAAACTGTTTCTAAAAGAGCAATAAAAATAAAATATGATGAAAACTTAGATATCTTAGAACATATACTAATAACTGTTACCTTTCTATCTTTGAATTTTATTAAAATGATACCTTTAATCAACTTAAATTAAATGATGCCTTCTTTGGTCACTACCAGAAGCTCACTTCTCTTCCCTTTCCTAGTTTTAAACATGAAACTCCCTGAATTTATCATCACTACAAATGTTTACTATAGTGCAACCTACTTTACAGTTCACTGGCTTTCTGTTGTGTTGGAATCTGAAACCAGATTTCCAATGAGGGAACATCTTTCCCTGGCTACCCACCCTGCAGGGTTACTTCATCAGGGCCTGTTCAGGAGCAGATGATAAAAACAGCCAAGGAAACATTTTAAAAACCTAATACACAGGAAGCTCATGGAAATTAGCTAAAATTATAATAGCACTAACAATTATATCTGTAATTTTTTCAGGATCTCCTAAAAGCTGAATTATATAAAAGAAATAACAAGATAGTCTCTGCTTAGTAGGAGAATTACATTAAATATTTAGTACAATCTCACTCCATCTTTTACACACACTCCAGTAAATAGAATTGCTTATAAAGACATTAATAAAAACACATTTGCTTTTATTCATCATCTCTATTGTAATAACAGCAAATACATATATACATATATTTAATATATTATCAAAATTAAGTGCCCATTAAAAAATTTCAATTTATCTATCTAAATGAAAATTGTAGCTACCTGAGATTTCTCAGTGGACTTATACATACAAAGTTGATTCATAAATGATTTACCATGAACTAAAATTTACTTTCAAGTTGAGGCTCTGATACATACACTAGTTTTTCAAATGTTAAAAGATTCAGCCATATTGGACTATAATTCTTTTCTCCAATGCGCCAATACTGCCAAGTTGAGTCCATGTAACTATACGGCTCATTCAGAATACATGTATAAATCCCAACTGATTTATCTGATACTTGAAGGGTATCTCTCACTTCAGGACTCTCTTTCCCTCTGCCTATATGTCCTTTCTTATCAACCCCTCCCCCTCCACATCTCCATCTCCTATTTCCCCAAAATTCCAGGTTTTATTTATATCATTTCCATAGTGCAAGTGTTGTTTTTCTGATGCCATGAAACTTTGTGTTTTGCCTTCTTTTGTGTGTGATTCATTTTTCTGTTACTTTGATATGAACTATGTCACAGGCAACTAAGAGAAGAAATTGTATTTGGATTTACAGTTCCAGAGAGATAAGATCCCACCATGGCAGAGAAGCAGGTGTTACAACAGGAACAAGATGCTAAGGCCTCACATCTAAAGCATAAACAGGAAGCAGTGATGGTGAACAGGAAGTAGGAAAAGTCTTTTTTGGTAATCTAAAAGCCTGCTCTAATTGATGTGCTTCCTCCAGCAGACCCCACAACCCAAATGTTTCCAAAGAGTGCAGCCAATAGGGGACCAAGTGTTCAAATGCTACATTGTGGGTTACACTTTGGATTCAAGTGACCAAAGAGAGATGTGCAGAGATGACCGGCCACACTAGTGGAAGCCCATGAACTATAGACTAGTGGCTGTGGAGCCTGCATGGGACTAGACTAGGCCCTCTGGATACAGAAGACAGTTGTTTGCCTCAAATTGTTTTGGGGGTACCCAGGCAGGGGAATCGGGATACATCCCTGGTGCCTGTGATGTGAAGTCTTGCACAGCCTTGGTGCAGTGGGAAGGGGAATGGGCCTGCCTAGGTTCAATGTGCAGGGTTCTGCTGACTCCCCATGGGAGACCTTGATTTGAGGGATATGGGAATGTGCGGTGTCTTGGGAGAGATGGCTGTGGGGTGGGAGGAGGAAGGAGGTGTGATCTGTAGGTGGTATGTAGATTGAGTAGAAAAATTCTTAATAAAGAAAAATGAAAAAAAAAATTCTAAGACACCATATAAAGATTCTTCAGTATAAAATACCCTCTGTTCTCTTTGGCCTTGTTTTCTTTTTATGCTTTTCTTTTGCTCATTTTCTTCATGTTTTCATATAATGAAATTCTTATAGTAAGCCAATCTCTCTGGCTACAATCCTGTAGGACCTGACATTCTATTCCAAATGCTTGCCTCATAAAAGATATCTGTGTCTTACAGTAGTAGTTTGTTTCAACTACATTTCTTACCACTTTTTGTTTTTCATAACCTTTCTACAAATTACATAGTCACAAGGAAGCACTGTAATAGGAAACGTTATTCTGAATGAATGATCTTCTTAATAAGAACTGTACTTGTAATGTTTTGGCATGTGGAAGAACTATTTTTATTATCAACACTGTATACCATCTTCCTGGTTAAATAAAGTTCCTTTGATGAAGGGCATTTTTTTTTTCTATTTTATATTCAAAAACAGTAACAACAACAAAAAATTACAGGGACTCTGCAGAAATTCAATAAAAATTTAATTATGTGTTCAAAGTTATTTTGAAGTCAAGATTTATTGCTCAATAGACAAAGTATAGATGATTCTTTAAAACACAAAATAAAAAAGTAAAGTAAGAGAGGCAATATAGACTATGAAAGATTAGGCAAAGTTGAAGATTATTAAAATGAAAAGTGGGGAACATAGATAAGATAACAATAAAAATTCTAAAATCCTGCACCGTTCTAGGAAAAATGTGTAATGTGTGGGCAGGATTTCCATCAAATTCTAGCCACATAGTCACCAGGCTCGGTGGGAACACAGATTAAATATACGTGGGAACTTCAAACTTTATGGCAACACTAAACTGTTTCAATTATCTGGAATTATTAAATGACATTATTATGTTGGTGAAATGAATGCACTATACTCTGTAATGCACACATAAAACCACACAGCCAGCCCACTGTGAGTGCATACACAACCACATCACTTGAACTACTGATTTGATTGTTTGTTTCCCCGAGAATAACAATTACCTGTTTCAAAAAATAAGTTGTATTTCTGGCTCATAAAGCTGAAAATACATAAAATTTTTGCAACTTATAAGCAATCACTCACTTTCCATCATCTAGTCCCCATAGATTACCCGTCATACTCAGGAGGTTTTTAGAGTGGAGCTCAGCCACATCCTGTTCTCTTAATATGCTCAAATCGAATTACAGAATGTTACCTCTCCATGTCAAGGCTTTAAGTGAAGGCCTGTTTTCAGATTTCTTATAAAGATCATTAGAGTAACTTGTGCATTATTACATGCTATCTACACAAGGAAAGTTTAAGTGTAATTGACATAATAAAAGTAATGGTTAATGTTTTACATTTTAGGGAAATCATCACAAAAATATATGTTCCTTTACCTGTAATAATAGCATACTATGAAACTCACCCTGCTTAAGATATGGTGTTTATATAATAGTAAAACATGAAGACATAATTTTTTATAAAATCTTGGTATTTAACATTTTAGACAAGATTTTAATGAAAGTTTTGTTTTTTTAATGACTCATTTTTAACCAGGTTGAGAAAAAGTGACAGGTAAGTGCTAATTCCTAAACAAGATATTTATATTTTTACTGTACCCTCTTTACTCAGGGAACATTGCAGAATACAGAACCAAACAATGTAGGAGCCACAGGATATAGTGAGTGGTTGTGAATTGTCACCTTTTGAGCAAGAGTCAGCCTTTGTAAGCAATGAGTTTTCAGAAGCTATAGATGCCAACAATGGTCTGCAGAAGTATGTGACAGTTAACAGTCAGGAATGAGTAGAGGGGGCACTCAGTGTTCTATCACTAGTTGATGAACTGTTTTTTGCTGATAGATTCAGGAAGAGGAGAGTCATTGCCTTCCTTTGTGTATCTACTGGTGTTTTTACCAAACTACAAAGAATAAAGGTTATTTCCAATTAATTGGTCAGACAGATGAAGCTGGCTAAATTAAATTAGGCACAAACAGCCCACAACTCATGAATCTTGAAGACTAACTAGCAAAGATAAAGAATAATAGTGATAGAAGGGAAAGAGAAAAGTATGAGGGAAGAGAGTAATTAAAATGAATTATATACATGTGCATAACTATCAAAGATTAAAAAATACTGCAAAAATATTTTTGTATCTTAAAATTATTTTGACATCCTTTGTTCATATTTTATACTATCATGAGAAAGATTTAAAAATGTAATCATTAAAGTAAATGAAATATTGTATATCAACTGCTAATAGAGGTAGACAATTAATGTATGAAATTTAAAAGTTAGAGCACTAATATTTTAAAAAAACATTATGGATAGCATTTGGAATATCAAAATGACTGAATTTTCCATTTTTAATGTATGTCACTAGTTTCTTCTCCTTCTTCTTCTTCTTCTTCTCATTATTATTATTATTATTATTATTATTATTATTATTTTGTTTTTCTGGGTCAGGATATAAAATAGCTATAAGACTGGTCGCCCCTCAGGGAATGTATGTTTCCTATTATTAGAAATTTGAAAATAAAACAATGTTTCCATGGAAACAAAATGAAATACCAATTGTTAATAATCTCAACATATCTAGATCAGTTATAATTATGTTAGGGTGAACATAAGTGATGTCAGCTACCAAAATGGTTTCCTTAGAAGCTCATTTCTCCATATTTGCTGAATGACCCAATTTATCAAGATTAGTGGCTACTGAGAGAGGTTTTCAGAGTGAAGTCCATTCATCCAGCAACCTGATCAAGCCTGCTTTTTCTTTTTTTTTTCCAAGAATATCTGCTTCTAGCTTACGGACCAGAGAGATGACTACAAAGATTTTTAATATATTTAAATGTGTATTTAAATATATTTCTATTTGTCCATAGACTCATTAAATTACATCTTATCAGTTAAATTTGAACTGCAATTTAAATCATAGTTTTCTTTCAATGCAAGAAAAAAAAGGGATAATAGATGATAAAAAAAGAAAGGAAAAAAGAAGAAAGAGCACCAAAATTTAGGTTTTCAAACAAATTCTTAAATATATCCTTTCAATGTGAATCAGCTATAACATTTATATTTAATAGCTGTAAAAAATCATGTTGTTTAATACCTATAAAAACATGACATGTATCAGAATGTCAGGAAATCCAGTTTGTCATTGCTCTTGAGGCAGTAGGACCTGGGAAAATGGAGCCAATAAACGAGTCAGACTAAAGTCTTGTACAATAGCCAAGTTTATTCAGAGCATCAGATAATTTATATTCTGAGAGATAAGGAATCACATGAGTACAGTGTACAATAAGAAAGGCAACCCACACTGGCAGACAAACCACACGCATGTGGTGAGCAAGTTGCAGGTGACATAACTATGTTTTTCCAGAGAGGCGTACAAACAAGGAGTAATATCTGGTTGTAATGAGCAATCTGAAGTACACTCATTCCTACTCACTATACCATGGAGAGGCATGAAAGCATAATCCAAAAACAATTTTGTCTTTTTAAGAAACTATGGTCACAAGCCTCTGGTCTTGTTTTCTTGAAGTTTTCTCATAAACAAATAGAAATCACCTCACAGGACTCTCTTCTTTGGACTGTATTCCAACAGCAAAGCATTACTAAATAATCATTTGAAGAGAACTTAGCTGAGGATGGAAAGACATACAACAAGTATTCTGGTGCTTCAGTCAATTTTCTTCTCATTGATAAGAATCTCTAATCATAAAAAATATCCTAAATGTGTCACTATGTTTATCCAGAAGTCATCTAGAAGCCTGCTAAAATCTGCACATTTCCAGCTTATTTAGAACTTAATTTTCTTTGTTGTCAAATTCAGAGCCCAAGTCTTCCCTAGCCTGTGGTGTCATGTCATACAGTTCTTACTCTTTTATATTCCATGACTACCCTTATAGTAATTTCCATAGTACTTCTATGTGGAAGAATAAACTTGTCAAAACTCAGAACTGAAAAATGGACAAACATTATTTGTGACAAAGAACATCATATTTGATTAAGAATCAGTACTAATATTAATTCCTTATGATATAGGGATCCATGTAGAAATATGAGGAAATATTAAAAAATTCTTTGAATATGGCAGAAACTGAGGCAGTTTACAGAGAAAATAAAAATATAAAATGAATCTCTAGATTCAGTATCTGGGTGTAAACACTGAAGCATTATGGGATACACTACTAAGTGGCCCAGCCATATCTGAATGGAATGGCAGAAATCATAAAGCCAGCAGAGTTGCTTGACAAAGATTCAGCAAAGCTGAGCCACATGATGGGTGCCATGCCAATCTCCACCTGTTACATACTTGGGGCACTTTTAGTATTTGTAAAATTTGGGAGTATTGAATTGATGGAAAATTTCTTATGGATCATTTATGTCTTCTCCCAGGAATGCTGCTTCTAAGCTTACCCAGGAAAGTCCTGAACATACTATTTCCTCCCACCCCACACACACACATTGAAGGAGATATCCTTATCTACTTGAAGGTCTTCCTTGTGCATTGCAGGTTGTGACACATAAAGAAGTCAGAGGTCTCTTTATGAGACTATGAGATATTCTTGAAACATCTGTCCCTGTACTTACACAGAAACAAGATATTCAAAACAAAGTAAACTTAGAAAGGTCAACAAGATTCCGTTGGCTAGAGGAGTTGGCCATAGTTCAGATTATAAGCCTCTTCCCACTGTACACTGAGACAATTACATGGCATATAACTGTGCCCTACACAGAGACATATTGATGGACAAAATATAGAGTGGAAAGATGTTAAAAGAATGAGATGTCAAGACTTCCCTTTCTTAGAAAGTTAGAGAACACAGATCCACTGTGGTGTCATATGACCAAGGAACAACAAAATGCCAGGATTAGACATATAGATAAATTCTATAAAGATAAAAAATGTAAACATTGTATTACACCAGAATTTGAATAATAACTGCATCAGCTTTGGCCTGAGGATTTTTCTTGAAAACTCTGACCACTACATGGCAAAACGCCCGGGGTGGCTCGAAGATTTTGTTTCTGTCTAGTTCCCTTGAAGCAACCAAAGCTACCAGCTGTCATATGCCTCTAGATTCTCAAAAATTAGTTTATGGTGTTAATGAGTAAATATGATAACTGTTTATTAATGATGCCAAAACCTGAGGGAAAATGATTGGAAATGATAACTCTGTTCTATCACAGTTTATTTATGTTGACTAAAAGATGAGCAAAAGGAAGTGAAACACATATCTAAAAGCCATAATGATATGATCTGTGTTTTGGAACATCATGAATGTATCCCTGATTACTAAATTCTGTATATCTAAAGAAGCATTGTGGCTGATAGTCAATCAGGCTGCAGGATTTTCCTGACCACCATGGCCTGGCTCGCTTCCTTCCCTCTCCAACTTCTTACATCCTCTGCTGGCCCTGTCATGCCAGGGATGGATCCAGTCAGAGTAGGACAAGCCACACAAATATGTGCTTCCTGTCTTCCTATCTTGACCAAAATGAAAATAAGAAGTGTGCCATGTTTAATTCCTCCCAATGCTGCTCTAGCACCTACCAATCTTCAGACCCTGGTGCTGTGGATATCACTCTGTGTAAACAAAATTCTGATTGGCCAGTGGCCAGGCAGGAAGTATAGGTGGGACAAGAGAGAAGAGAATTCTGGTAGGTGGAAGGGTGGGATGGGGAGACACTGCCAGGTGCTGCCATGACAAGAAAGAGATAATGTAATGATAAGCCATGAGCCATGTGGCAAAATATAGATTAATAGAAATGGGCTAAATATAAGAGTAAGAGCTAGACAATGGTAGGCCTAAACTAATGGCCAAGCAGTTTAAATAATATGTATGTCTGTGTGTTCATTTTATAAATGGGTTTTTGGACTAACAGGGCTTGATGGGGGCTGGAGAGAAGCTCTCCAACTACATCCTGTGCTCATCCAGAGCTGTACTCTGGCAATTAAGGATTATTGGCAGACTTAGCCAGATTCTGAAGGAAGTATTGGAACAACACAAGTTGAGTTCTTTAAGTTTGACCCTAAACTGTCTTCCATAATTAATTCTTGTCCTGTCAGATAATATACTCATATATCCATAGAATGATGAAAAGCTAAGATATTACACAGTGATTCTAATGGTATTTTTTTTTATCTTGAGAGTTGTCAACTTAGCACAGATTTTTCCCATGTGACAGCTCTGAAACACTGAAGAGTATGCATGAAAACAGAATCATCACTTTCTTGCCCAAATGCCCATTATATAATCACCAGAAATCATAAGGCCTTTACTTACATGGCAAATGGAACTTTAAAATAATACCCAAAATAAAGAAACTTAAATTGAATTGCTATCATGAATTATTTGATTTCAGAAAATATCTTATTTTTTTTTCTTATGACTAAGCCAGAGATGAAATGAAAGAGTAGAGATTCAGAGTTTAGGAGAGTCCAGAGGCTAGCTCTTCTTATTTCTAAATACATAAAAGTAGAACTTAAGAGTTTATGTGGCCTCTAAATATTAGGAACAATCCTCAACTCATGGCACCACAAAATCAAAACAAGGGGACTCATTCAATACCCTAAAGGAATGATTAACTGGACTCTTGAGCTGGGAGAAAGAAGAGGAGCCCTGAAATAACTTCAGTTGAACTTAATTTAGAATAATTTCACTAGACTTCTGATCTATGTGCTGAAATATTAAAAGATTATAAACTGATATTTTTATAGTGATAGGATTAATAGAACCATCACAAGAAAGGAAAGATGACTGTAACTAGAACATGTCTTAATTCTTAGAAAGGCAGCTGACCACACCCTATATAGTAGAACTTGGCAAATAACTAGATGTTCACAGAGAACATCATATACAATACTCAAGATCAGCCTTTGTTACTTTAGCTTGATTTACATAGTGACTAAGAAACAATACCCCACAATTGTTTATTCTTTCCTATCAGTCTTATTGAGAATATCAATCTTTAACAATCACTGCCCACAATTAAATGCTTTGTTATTTATATTTCAGCCAGGCCTGCTGAAATATATCTCTAAATTCTATCAACATATAATTTCCCCTTCTGTTAATTATGACCAAACACCCATAAATTCATAGACTCAAGTTGTCTCAGAGGCATTTGTGTAGAGTGACATTGAAATAGCCAACGACTCTGCCATGTATGGGATGCTAGTATGCCTAAGTGTCCTCTTTCTTACAATCACAAGGGCACCAAATTTGACATGGAAACAGTAGTTATTAAACCCACTTTCAGTCATGTCTCCTTTTTTCCTACTAAAAAAACTTGTGACAGACATTTGCTATGTCATGATCACTCCTGCCTTTATTCCAACTAGAGTACACCAGAAAGAAGCCATTTTTTGTAGATTAGAATGATATTTTCCACTGCAGAAACCATGGACTTGTTCTAGAACCCTGGAGCTCTGCTTCACAACTTCCCTACTGCAGCTTGAAAAATATTTTATGTAATTCCTTAAGCTTGCTAGAAATATTTGTAGCAGCAGCAGAACTCTGGAGCACATGAGATTCTTCTTTGTTTTTGTTTTGTTTCTTTGTTTTGTTTGGTTTTTGGTTTTTCTTTTAAATTTGGTTTTGTTTTGAGGGGGGTTGCAAGGGTAAAGGCGAGATGCCAGGGGACAGGAAGATATGTGGAGTTAGAATGCACGATGGGAAATCTACAAAGAATCAATAAAAGTTTAAAAAAAAAAAAGCCCTCACCTTTAGAGAATTTTTCTGTGCTTTTTCATGCCCCATGAGAGATTATGTTGAGAAGTTCGCAACATGAGACATCAATGTTCACAGGAGTGATAAACACTGTTCTTAAAACTTAAACCAGGTCTACATTCATCTGTTACTAATATAAATCATAAAAGATTTAAGTAACACTCTTTTGTCCTGTATATTTGAGTAAATTTTGATGGATTCCAATATTATTAGACTTATATAAATAAAAAAAAATTGGAGTCTCCTACTTAGTAGTCCTGAAATTGTCATGATATACAAATTTTAGTATCTTTAATAAATGAGCTTTATTAGAATATAAATATGTATTTGTACATATTTTCTATATATAAATAGATATTTAATTATATATTAATAATATATTACAATTAATATATTAATAATTAATAAGTATATATTCTAGAACACTTTATATTTGCTTCAATACTTTCCTAATACAGCTTGAAGAATATTCTATGCAAGTCCTTATTAGAGATATTTGTAGAATCATGGGAACTCTGGAGTAAATGGGTCTAGATATGCCCTCACTTTCAAGTGGACTCATTGACACTTATACTTTTTTTGCCAATTGGTCCAATAAAAATATTGTAATTAGTCACCAATAAAACAAACATGTATATAACCAGAATGTCAAAATATATAGGTCAGTGCACTTTACATTGTTACAGGGAAGAAGGGAGACAACAGTGGTCAAAAGCGAAGATAGCAAACCTTTAGAAACTCTCATGCTTCAAACTGATTCCCATCCTCTCAATTAACAAGAACTGAGAAGAAAACATTCACTGTATCAACTGAAATTCACCAACATGCCAGGGGCAAAGGTGACCTTCCCTTACCAAGACATTACAATGGCGTGTTGCTATGGACAAGACCACCAAGGATGTTTGAACCAGCAGCCATCTTTCAGCTTTCCCAGTTGCCCCATTTTTGTGCCCACATTTCTGACTGAAGACATGTCTGCGATCACTTCAGATTCATCCTTCTGGCTCTTTGTGTTTGGGCTACTCTCTGAAATTCTTTATGAATGCTACAGTCACACTGCATGATCTTTGCTGGGAGAAATTATAGCAGATTTTCTTCTTTGCATTCCTACAGCCATACCCATTAATACCCCACTTAGAAAATTCAGCATTGATTTCTGTCTGCTCTGCTGGCTGAAAGCTCTCTGGTTGACTATTTAAAACTAGAGAAATAACCAAGAAATGGTCCCAAGCATAACGAGAACAGCTAGGAGGTTGACTCAAATCCCAGATTGCATTAGATTTCTTGAACCCAGATTGCAATAGGAGATCTCCATACATGAATTCAATGACAAGGGATCACATCTGGAAAGACAGGCTTCCTGCAAATGGTTTCCAATACTTGCCACTTGATATTTACTTGCTATTATAATCCACCTTCCTGAGTAAAACTCCATATAGTGGTATCATTTCAGAAAAAAAAGAGAGAAATATGTGATATAACTTTGAGAATAGGAAAAATAATATGTGACTTTCAATCCTCCTTTTTCATAGATAGATAAAGAAAATGCCCTAATTTTATTAATTTTTTTATTTACATTGTATAGAAGACATGATGTATTATAATTTCTGTTACTTCTCACTTTCTGTCCTCCTTTATCTCCCTCCCATTTCTATCAATAATTTCCTTTCTAACAGCTATTTTCTATATTTATAAGTTTACACTTTGTTCTAAGAACCAATGTGTTCAATGAGGGCTATCTGTGAAACCATGAATTTGGAACTATGCAAAGGAGGCTATTGACTTACTCATAGTTACATAATCAGTAAAAAAGATTGCCATAATTATCATCTGCTCCATAGAAGAAACCTAAGGGGTAGGCCTCCTAGAAACAGGAAAGAAATGAGTTCTGCTATGAAAAGAAATCACAGGAAATAGAATTCTTTCACTAAAAACACATGTAATTTTGAAGGGTACTTTACACTTTTTTGATAACTTGTAAGATTTTATTAAATACTTGAAAATCATAAATCTGTATACATTTTCATAATGGATGTTATTTCATACTAACATTTAAATTTAAATTAAGCAATATGGCAAAATAAAATAACAAAAGAGCTGGAACTCCCACCTGGACCAGAGGTGAGGCACCAGCCATCCTGGGAGGACCTGCCCAACTTGGCCCCAGTTTCCAGGCATTCATCAGGCCCTGTGGGAAGGCTCCCCTTTTCCAAGACTGCAAGCATACCCTGCAGTTTCCACACCCTGCCTCCATGCCCATTTGCCTGAGACCCCAGACACTTCCTGAGATTCAGAGACCAGCCCCCAGCTCCCATCCACCCTGGAACTGGAACTCCCATCTGGACCAGAGAGCCCCCAGCTACCATCTGCCCCGGAACTTCCATCTGGACCAGAGCTTGCATCCTGTCCTGGAACTCCCATCTGGACAAGAGGAGCTCCCATCTGGACAAGATAAGGAGACTCCAGGGACTTCCTGAGACTCAGAGTCCAGCCCCCAGCTCCTATACGGCCAGCACTCTCATCTGGACCAGAGCGCCCATCCAGCCCAGAGCTTCTACCTGGACCAGAGAGAGGCTCCCTACATATGTCAGCTCTTTCTGGACCAAGTAACTGATAAGACCAAGAATGAACCCACAAGGAGATGGGCAGATGTCAAGGCAGAAGTACATACAACAAAATAAAGAGCAATGCAGCTTCACCAGAACCTAGCCCTTCTCCAACAGCTAGACCTGAATATCACCGAATGGAAGAAGAAAACAACCTTATAAGTAACATCATGAAGAGGCTAGAGCCTTATATAGAAGAAATCAAAAATAAACTGGAGGAAAAGACTAACTATAAAAAACTAGAGGACAGAACAATTAAAGCAGAAGAAAACAATAAGTCCCTGAAAGAAAATCATGAAAAAGCAAGGGAAACAGTCCAAGACCTGAAGAGGAAAATAGAAAAAATGAAGACACTAGCAGAAGGAATGCTGGAAATAGAAAATTTGAGTAAACAAACAGGAACTTCAGATGCAAGTATAAACAACAGAATGCAAGATATGGAAGAAAGGATCTCTGGTGTTGAAAATATGTTAGAAGAAATAGATTCATCAGTCAAAGAAAACACTAAAACCAACAAAGTCATGACCTAAAATGTCCAAGAAATTTGGGACACCATGAAAAGACCAAACCTATGAATAATAGGGATAGAGAAAGAAGAATACCAACTCAAAGGCACAGAAAATATATTCAACAAGACCACAGAAGAAAACTTTCCCAACTTAAAGAATGACATGCCTATGAAGATACAAGAAGCCTATAGAACACCAAACAGACTAGACAATTAAACGTACAGAATAAAGAAGGAATATTAAGGGCAGCAAAGGAAAAAAGGCCAAGTGACTTATAAAGGCAAACCCATCAGAATAACACCCGATTTCTCAATGGAGACTTTGAAAGCCAGAGGGACCTAGACAGATATAAGGCAGACACTAAGAGACCATGGATGCCAGCCTAGACGAATATACCCAGCAAAACTTTCAATCATCATAGATGGAGTGAACAAGACCATCTAAGACAAAAACCAGATTTAAACAATACTTATCCACAAACCCAGCCCTACAGAAAGCACTAGAAGGAAAATTCCAACCTAAGGAAGGCAGATACACCCATGAAAACACAGGCAAGAGATAACACCACAGCAGTAAACCCCAAAGAAGAGAAGTACACACACACTTGTGGTGGGGATTGTGTTACCTGAAATATTGTGTGTTCCCTGAAATAAACAAATCTGGGGTCAGAGAACAGACAGCCTCTAGAACAAAGCCAAAAATGGTGGCTAGAAAATGGGAAGAGTAAGCTATAGCAGAAGTAGTGGTACACGCCTTTAATCCCAGCACTTGGGAGGCAGAGCTATTGGATCTCTGAGTTCAAGGCCACTTTAGAAACAGCTATGCATGGTGATCCACACCTTTAATTCCAGAAATCCAACCTTTAATCCCAGGGAGTGGGGGCAGAAAGAGAAAGGTATATAAGGCCTGAGGACCAGGAACTAGAAGAGTTAAACATGCAGTTAGTTAAGCATTTGGTTGGTTAAGCATTCAGGCTTTGCAGTAACACAGTTCAGCTGAGATTCATGTGGAGGAGGATTCAGAAGCTTCCAGCCTGAGGAAACAGGATCACCTGAGGAACTAGCAAGGTGAGATAGCCATGGCTTGTTCTGATTCTCTGATATTCCAGCATTCACCCCAATAACTGGCCTCATGTTTGATTTTATTAATAAGAACTTTTAAGATTCTTACTACACACACTACTACCAAAAAATAAAAATAATAATAGGAACGAACAATTACTGGTCATTAATATTCCTTAATATCAATGGACTTAATTCACCTATAAAAAGACACAGACTAACAGAATGGATATGAAAACAGGATCCATCTTTCTGCTGCATACAAGAAACACACCTCAAATTCAAAGACAGACACCTCCTAAGAATAAAAGGCTGGGAAAAGACTTTCCAATAAAATGGTCTTAAGAAGCAAGCTGGTGTAGCCATCCTAATATCCACCAAAATAGACTTCAAACTAAAGTCAATCAAAAGAGATGATGAAGGACATTACATACTCATCGCAGGAAAGATCCACCAAGATGAAGTCTCAATTCTGAACATTTATGCTCCAAACACAAGAGCACCCACATATGTAAAAGAAACATTACTAAAGCTTAAATCACATATAAAACCCCACACATTAATAGTGGGAGACTTCAACATCCCACTTTCACCTCTGGACAGATCGGCCAAATTGAAACTTAACAGAGACATAATGGTCTTAACTGATGTTAAGTCTCAAATGGACTTAATCAATATCTACAGAACATTCCACCCAAACAAAAATAATAATAATAATAAAACAAAAAACAAAAACAAACAAAAATAACAAGTGATTTTTCAGATCTTCCACACTTGTCATTTTTCCCAGTATTTGATGATAGTTATCAAGTAGCCAGCAAACATTTTCTTCAAATATTATGGTAATTTCTGTACTAAGAATTATAGCTGAATTCAACCTTCATTAGTAAGTAACACTATTTTATGAATAAATACTGTTAATTCCTACATTAAGAATAAAAGCTCAAACCAGTCAGAACTGTCAGAGCATGAAAACAAGAATTCTCAAACTAATTTAGATAACATATTAATCTGTGCTGCCATACCATCATTATGGGACTAACAACATTTACAATACACTGAGGAACCTTTTGAGGAAGGCTGGCAGTATTTCTCAAGCAGTTACAAAATTCACTTGAGATACCAGGAAGAGCAGTACAACTTTGCAGGTACTCTGCAGGTCTGAACTTGGAAGAGATTAATAGAAGATCTCTTCCACTTGCCACAGTTTGCTTGCCTAAATTATGTCTATTGCATGCAGAGATTTATTATTATTTTCTAGACACTGGGCAGAAGAGGAAGGATAGCTGGTGAGGTCTGACAGCTGTCAGAATAAAAACCACCAAATGATGTAAGACCCATGACAGCTCCCATCAGTGACAATTGTGAAGAATTTCTACACTACCACAGCACATGCACAAATAGGCGTGGTGATGTACAAGGAATCAATTTATTTAAAGATCATAATTTCTTTACCCCGATGGCCAAGTTTCGTGCTTACATTTATGTTTCACACATTTTAAATAATTGATTATTTGGGCATCCAACAATGCTTTCAACTGACACTAAAAGCTTTCAATAAATATTTCAAGGAAGTAAGGTGTGTGTGCTCCAAGGAGAGATGAATGCTAACAGTGTCAGGGTTATAATTTAATGTTGTCTGAGGATTTCTAGCTGCCATTCAGAAAATTAAAATAACATTTTACTCCATTTACTCCATTGTCTGTTTGAGACTTCATTGGAACATGTTCTTTATAAAAATACTTTTATGCTTGAAGTTGCACCTTCCCAGTCTTCCTTCTGAACCCATCCACAAAACATGTATATATGTCTCTATGAACATGAATTTATTCCTCAATATAACCTGTTTAATCTGTATAATATTACTTGTATTTAGGTTTTCAGGACTGATCATTTGGTATTGTATAACCAATTGGTGTGCTCTTTCCTGAGTAAGACTATTTCTCACCCCCTCAGCATGTGTAGGTGTAGTTCTTTGTGAATGGTTGAGAAATTGTGATATTTTCCCCAGCCACTGTGCCATGTCTATTGTGCAGCTCATGTGGGTGAATATTCTCATGCTGCTAGAAGAAACAGTCCCATAACACACTCCTTGGTCTCCCAATCTTTCTGCCCCATCTTCCAATATGTTCCCTGAGCCTTAGAATTTTTACTTGTTTTGTAGATGCACTTACTGGGACTGGGCACCACAATCCTGTGTTTTGATTAGCTGTCTTTTTCTGTAACAGTGAGGAATGTTCTTGCTATAAATATACTCACCTTGCATCCAAAGTTCAGTCTGATCTCAGGTAAATCTTCCTACCTCATTCTCCTAAATGCTAGGATTACAGAAAGCAGCCAATTATACTTGGATGTTTTTTATGTGTTTGTAAAGCTATTAGTTTATTTAACATTTGAAGTGTGGTACTTGTGTTATGTATTATAAATTAAAATGTAAGCTAAATAGGAAATAAATATCAAATGTTTAGCTTTCTAAGAGATGTTTATGTAATGTTTAATATAATGCTGTGGATATCGCTTTGTATAAATAAAATGCTGTTTGGCCAGTGGCCAGGCAGGAAGTATAGGCAAGACAAGGGAGAAGAGACTTCTGGGAAGTGGAAGGCTGGGGGAGAGACACGGCCAGCCTCTGCCATGAGAAGCAACATGTAAAGACCGGTAAGCCACAAGCCATGTGGTAAAGTATAGACTAACAGAAATGGGTTAATTTAAGATAGAAGAAGTAGATAACAAGAAGCCTGCCACGGCCATATAGTTTGTAAGCAATATAAGTTTCCGTGTGTTTACTTGGTTGGTTCTGAGCATCTATGGGCCTGGCGGGTGAGACAGATTTGTCCTGAATGTGCGCCAGGCAGGAAAACTCTAACTACAATATAATTATTTAATGGTTACATTTAGAGTATTGTGACCCATTTTTTTTTCTCTCACTCTGAAATACATGCAGAATCGACCCAAAACCTTAGTGTAAGTCCTGAAATTTTTTGTTGTTGTTGTTTTTTGTTGTTTGTTTTTCGAGACAGGATTTCTCTGTGTAGCTTTGCACTTTTCCTGGAACTCACTTGGTAGCCCAGGCTGGCCTTGAACTCACAGAGATCTGCCTGGCTCTGCCTCCTGAGTGTTGGGATTAAAGGCATGCACCACCACTGCCCAGCAAGCCCTGAATATTAAATTCTCTAAAGGAAAGCAGATAAATTAATTTAAAATATTACTCACACACTTCTTAAAATACTGAATTCTCAGAAAACAATAAACTATAAAATATGACAAATTTTATTACATTAAATTCAAAAGCTTTTGCATAACAGGCGAAACAATCATAGAGAAAAGAAATATCCTTAAGCATGGGTAGGTGCTTTCCCACCATATATATGGCATTGGGTTTATAGTGGATTAATAACAGGAGGGTAAAATAATTCCATAGAAGAAACAACAAACACAACAATCCCAATCAAGGGTAACTGATAGAGAAAAATACTCATCAGAAGACAAAAATGTAGAATTGCCCGATAAACATGGGAAATACCGATGATGATGAATTTCAGTTATGTGCAAATCAAAATACATTGAGCTATCTTATTTCCTTAGATGAAATGACTATTTACCGTAAAACTCATACCACGTGCTATTAGAGATGTGAATAAAGAGAAGCCTTCTGCTGTATTTGTGTTAAAGTAAATACTTTATAGCCACCCCAAACACAATGGCAGTTTTCCAGATACCTATAATTTGAACTTCCATAACATTCACTTATGCTCTTGTTAGATAAGCCTCCAATGGTAATAAAATCAGTATAAGACATGACCTGCATGTCATGGTTATTGTACAGGTTTTACAATAGCTAAGGTATGCAATCAACCTTACTGCCTGATGATAGCTGAATGAGTAAACACTCTGGATTTCCTGATAAGTTTGTGGTTCATAACTATCATGGCAAAATTGTTTGAAGACTAGGTTGGGAATTAAAAATAATAGAATCTTTTTACATTGTATGAAGATTTGAAGAAAAGAAA
Source organism: Onychomys torridus (assembly GCF_903995425.1). Lineage (NCBI taxonomy): Eukaryota > Metazoa > Chordata > Mammalia > Rodentia > Cricetidae > Onychomys > Onychomys torridus. The sequence continues at coordinate 54,001,081 of NC_050457.1, read as the reverse complement.
GAACTAAGTTTAGATGTTTGGTTGTTTTGTTTTTGTTTTTGTTTTTTTTTTTTAATGCAGCAGATGAACTGGCATCCAACTGAATCATGGTGCTAACAAAAGGTGAACATAAGTAGTAGCTGCCGGGACATGCTTTCTCCTCCAGTAGAAAAGCATTTAAAGAACAGCCCATTAGAGAGAGATCACCAAGACTGTGTGCACAGCCAGGAAATGAATACAGTGTGAAACTCAAGCAAAACAGGCTGTTATGGTGAAGGTAGAGCTGAAGGCTAAGATTCTCAGTAAGGATGTAATTAATTGAGTAAATCATATTAATTGACTGAGCTGGGGAGGATTATTGTAAAAAGACAGAGGGAGTAGATGTCTGTAGTGGAATAGTATTTGCTGGACACAAGAGCTCATGTGCACACATGAAATCACAACAGCTGGTACTAAATGCATAAGACTTGTATAAGATCAAGCCAGTCAAAATATCAGGATTCATGGGAGAGAAGATCATGTAGGTCATTTCATATAGGCATTTGTGATTGATGGTTACTGGGAGAGGGAGAATCAGTTACCTTGGGTGATGCAGGCTCTGGGGAGCTATTCTTGATCCAGGATATAGTTTTCAACCCACTTAAATACAATGAATTTTACTAAAAAAGAGATGTAGAGTACCTGCATTTGGGAGGGAAAGCTTACAGGGAAAAAAATACTTGATTAATAATTTTGTAATTTAAGTGTGATTTTTAAGAGCATCACTTACTTTATTTTATGTGTATGACTGATTTTCATGTATGTAGGTATGTATGTGCACTGCTTGTATCACCATCCTGGTACTGGGAATAGAAGCCCGGACCACTGAAGAGCAATAGGAATTCTTAACCATGGAACTACTCCTCATCCAGAATTTAGTTTTTTAAAATTAAATCCTTTATTTAATACATGCATTTAGTGTGTTTGTATCCATATTGCTGTTCTTCAGTCTTTACTCCCAAATTCCCCCTACCTCATGCAAGCAGCATCCAGGGGACTCACACTCTTTAAGTTTTAGCTTTTTGATAATTGGCAGTAAAAGAAAGTTACTGCAATAGAATTTCAGAAAAAGTAGAAAGCAAAACACAATTAAGGAGGTAAGATGGTCTGTATAATTCCAGCACTTATACAAACCTTAACTACATAATCCTTTTCCTTAAAAAAGTCTGCAGTGGATATCGCTCTGTATAAATAAAATGCTGTTTGGCCAGTAGCCAGGCAGGAAGTATAAGTGGGACAAGAGAGAAGAGAATTCTGAGAGGTGGAAGGCTGGGGCAGGAGACACTGCCAGCCGCCATGACAACAGAGCTGTAAGGTGCCAGTAAGCCATGGGCCACGTAGCAACTTATAGACTAACAGAAATGGGTTAATTTAAGATATAAGAGCTAGATACCAAGAAGCCTGCCACGGCCATACAGTTTATAAGTAATATAAGTCTCTGTGTGCTTTCTTGGTTGGGTCTGAGCAACTGTGGGACTGGTGGGTAAGAAAGATTTGTCCTCACTGTGGGCCAGGCAGGAAAACTCTAACTACAAAAGTCTAATTTGAAACAAAGCAAAAGTATCAAATATTTCCATGAAAGTTTTTTATTGTATAATATTTTGTTTAAAATGCTTACTAAACATGTATAAAAGATTTATAGAACTCAATATCTCTTTACTATAATCATATCGCTATTTTAAAAATTGGAAGTAGCTACCATAAATCTAATAGAGAATCTGTATAACGGTGTTACAATAATAATGACAGATGATGTATATAACTGTGGTCCCATGAGAACATAAATGAGCTGAAAATGTGCTAGGATTTAGTGTCCTATCAGCCTTAATGTTATTCTATAGCACATTAATTGCATGTTTGAATTGAAATTGTTGTACACAAATTTAATACCCCAGCATGTATTTGTATTTGTATAAATGGTTGTCTGTGTTTGTGTGTGTGTGTTTACCCACATTACTATTTAAAATAGTTGAAATTTTGTATATATGGTGATTGTGTTTTCATATTATACTTTTTAGATACTTCAGTTTTTTAGTCTCTTGGTAAAAAGCAACTGTAATAGGTGATATCATGCTGTATTGACAGCAGCCTCACATATTTGCTACCTATCATGTGTCTTAATAGCATCAAACTGTCTAACTAAATGATTAATTCTACATACTGTGCACTATGTGGTGCTTAGATTAGGCAATTGTGATACCAGCTACTAGATCTGCTCTCAGAAATCATTCCCATTGTGAATTAGTGCATGCTTATACATTTGTTTCTTGATTACTTTGTTTTTGCTCAAAACACTTAGGTGAAAAACTTAAATCCAATCAAATGTACTCCAACCTGTGAATGGAAAACAACATCCTATGCTAATCCACAAGCTTCCTAAAGGTAAAAACACCCATAATAAATGATGTAGACAAAGATGGATGAAGAGTTTATTCTTCTAGTTATTATTTCTGTCACAATCATAATAGCTGGGATCAAAATAGAAAAACAATTCAGAAACAGTATCCTCTTGTGTGTGACCTAATTTATAAGACCTAACTAGTCAACAAAAGCAGTATATTACTTATTTTTCCCTTGAGCAAAATACCAGGTAAATATTTTATAAATTTCATATGTCCCCAAATGTGAGTCCTTGTCCTGAGGCAAAATCTTCATTATAAACATTTTCACCAATCCAATTCAATAAGTCATGCCTTCTTTTCTTATCAAACTGGAAAAAATTACTGGCATGAATAACTTTATTTCCTTCCCTTTGAATTTTGAAAGTAAAGTATTCAGATGGTGAGGATGACATAAATTTTTCTTTACTGTTTTTTTTTGGGGGGGGGAGAATTATACCCAGTGTTCACTTTATACTTCATAACTCCATGAAGTTTGTTCCATGTTTAGCTCTCTTTTACAGAATAATTTACAATAAATATTTTTTTTTCCTTTAGCTTTGTCTGTGTGCTGTTCAGAATGAAAAAACTTCATAGTATACAGTAGGACATTCAACTTTGTTAGGCACAATATGTGCGAGTATTCAGGAGTGGAATGAGTCTTATCTGAGATATAGGAAGGTATCTTCTAAAGAATCCAATTTTTAATCACCTCAATAGTTGTAATTACAGTGATATAGCTGTTATGTTTTAGGTATTGAAAATACATAAACACTGAAAGTAAAGAGCATGTATAAGACAGTTTCTGAAGAACATAATACTGTTCACACTTATGATATTATTTTTCCTAATATAAAATAACAGTATAATTTTATTTTAACAGAGCATACTCTTATCATGGTTCTCATTGTTAGTGAGTGGAAGGAATGAACTAAAAATACTGATATTTGTTCTCTGACCTACACACACACACACACACACACACACACACACACACACTACACCATGGTCTTCTAAACTCTTTCACAGACACACACACACACACACACACACACACACACACACACACATATTTTAAATATTATTAGAAATCATCTACTTTTTCTCTGTATCTTTTTGGTGCCAGTCCTAGATCTCACTTGGTAGCTCAGGCTGGCATTGAATTCACAGAGATTTGCCTAGCTCGGCCTCCTGAGACCACCTAGCTCATCTACTTTTCTAATGTGAATAAATCAAGAATTATCTGAGTATATTGTGTTTATTAAGTAAATTTTATCATCTTGCACATGGTTTGCAATTTATAAGACTTTCACTGTTGGAATGTTTGTCTATGCAAAAATGCAAGTCTCATGTCAAAGGACAAGAGTTATAGTTCATTCTGGAACAAAATATGAGTAACCATGGCCAACAAACACATATTAAAGATACTCCAGCCTGCCGGTGGTGCCACACGCCTTTAATACCAGAATTTGGGAGGCAGAGGCAGGCGGATCTTTGTGAGTTCAAGAACAGCCTGGTCTACAGAGTGAGATCCAAGAAAGGCACAAAGCTTCTCAAAACAAACAAACAAACAAACAAACAAATAAAATAAAGATACTCCGAATTCTGTGCTATAATTTGGAAGAAGTTTCATGAATTTGTATAGTAACTGACCTGAAAGTTATAAATCAAGTTGTTTTCAAGTTCCCGGGCAGAAGCACCAGAGATATGGGTGACATAACAAATCAAAATCTCTGCTGTTGACCTCAACTACTATTTAGTGACACTCTTTTCTTTGTATTTGTGGGAAGCTATTCGTCTGGTAAGTGAATATATTCCTAAATGTTTTTATCTGTTAATCATGAAATATTACATTCTACATGTATGTGGACAAATTGGATAGTTAAGGGGCTAACCATAACACAGGAGAAGTTGGAGTTTGGCTGTGGACATTCAGCTTTCCAATCTCTCGATCACTGAAGATCTAATCAGTTCATCTACCTTGCAGAAGTTTTCAGTTGCAAGGTGTAGTTGTTGTTGTTTTTTCTTTTAGTCACAGCTTTAATAAGCTCTCAGACATGTTTTCAGGCATTAACTATTAAAATTGATACCAAAAATTTACTATTGAATATCACTTTAAATTCTTTAAGTCTCAATGTATCAACATAATGAAAATGTATATGTGGCAAAGCAATTAGATATTCAAAACTTTTGAGTAACACATCCTTTCTGAGCTAATGTCCATTAGGATCTAACAATAACAAAAATTTAAATATGTATTAGTCATGGGATTTCAGAAATTGAGTCTAATCAAATCCCTGAACTAAGAGGTTGATTAAACATTAGTATGACTTTTGACAGCAAAGTTTGTATTGGAGGATTATGTTCTAAGGGCTGAGGCCCATTAACACACCCCTACTTTCTTAGGGTTTCATTTTTTATTTTGACAAAACCTAGAGATGAAAAGTAGAGCCCTCACATCCTGTTTAGAAACTTACTTCAGAAGGTTCACATGTAAAACTTTTATTCTTTGAGATATAAACCCATCTTCTTCAAACTCTACTTAGAGGACTTGTGAAGTGTCCTGTAGTTAGAGTTTTATTGCCTGGCCCACAGTCAGGACAAATCTCTCTCACCCGCCAGTCCCACAGTCGCTCAGACCCAACCAAGAAAGCACACAGAAACTTATATTGCTTACAAACTGTATGGCCATGGCAGGCTGCTTGTTATCTACCTTTTCTATCTTAAATTAACCCATTTCTGTTAGTCTATACTTTGCCACATGGCTTGTGGCTTACCAGTGTCTTTACATGTTGCTTCTCCTGGCGGCAGCTGGCAGTGTCTCTCCAGCCTTCTACTTCCCAGAATTCTCTACTCTCTTGTCCCGCCTATACTTCCTGCCTGGCCACTGGCCAATCAGAACTTTATTTACACAGAGCGATATCCACAGCAGTGTCCTCTCAAAATGCACCCATTTCTGGAGAAACTCTACCACCTCCACTCCTGAGGGAACAGGAACACAACTTCAGTGGCTGCAAGTTCACTCTTTCTCCAGGGCTTCATCAGGTAAAAAGAGGGATGTTCATTTTGCCAATAAATAAAACACCATTTACACAACTTAGGAATCCATCCTAGGACCCTACTTTCTGACTTTCCTCTTCTCTAGCTCACCCCACCATACATGAGTCTTCCACCCATAGTTTAGTGAGGGTGAGTTTTGTTCCCTATTTGGTTTCTTCTCTATTGCAATGGTTGTGTCTGAAAAATCCATCCTGCTAGGCAGTGGTGGCTCATACCTTAAATCCCAGTACTCAGGAGACAGAGCCAGACAGATCTCTGTGACTTTGAGGTCAGCCTGGTCTACAGAACAAGATACAGGACAGACACCAAAATGATACAGAGAAACCCTGTCTTGAAAATAAAAACAAAAACAAAAATTCTTCCATTTCAACTCTTTTAATTATGAATCATCTATTGTGAACCATAATTCAATTATGGGACAAAAATATACTTGGTTATGTAACTCCCTAATAAGTACAAACATATCACATTTCATTATGAAAAAGTAAACAACATGATTCTATTTTAACATCTAATTTTCCTTAAGTAAATATATAAAGACCAGAATTTCCTTATCTATAGTTTCCACAAAATATATTAATTATATTGATTTCCTCAAGTATAGATAGAAAATTAAGTCTAGATATTTCTTTCAGATCAAGTCAAAATATCATCTTTATTCAACACCTACAAATTTAGATTTTACTTACCTTATTCTAATTAATAAGGATCTAAGAGTTGCACAATGCTCAAACATGTTCTTTTGGAATTGTTACTGATCATTGATACACCTCATCATAGAAGAGAAAACTGTGATTATAATTTGTCCCTTTGTAATTTTTCTCAAATGGAGCCAAGACACCTCCCTGCCCTAGAAAAAAGTATAGAAGTATTATATGATGCAGTACATTAAACCTGACTCCATTGCAAATACATAGCTCTGACACAATAAAGACCATCTACAGATATATGCTTGGAAATTGTAAAATTTCTCCAGTTGTGGTATTGAAATATAATAATCTGTAAAATTTTACAAAGGACTTAAACACTAAATAAAGATCCCATATGTTATTCTGATGTAATGATTCAAATAAACCACAGATCCATTTTGAATTTTTCTTGTTAATATATTAAGTTTTATAAGCATAAATAAATCACAGTTAAAGGTAGAAATTTTACTTCTAAATATCACATCATAATTAATAGTACATGACGTAGAAAATTATGATCTTTTATACCTTCTTAATTTGGACCAAATTCATTAGCATGCAAATCTTTTGTTTTTCATTGTATTATAAAAATTTTCCATACTAGAGCATTGATTGGTAAGATGTTGCTTTAGATTGTGTGTGTGTGTGTGTTTAATATATATAATACATGTGACATATATAAATATATATATATATATCTTAATTAGAATTTCTAATGCTGTGCAGAGACACCATGACCACAAAACTTCTTATAAAAGAAAATATTTAATTGTGGTTGTTTGCTTACATTTCAGAGGTTCAATCCATTATTATCATGATGTAATAAGGTGGCATGCAAGCAGACATGGTGCTGACGAAGTAGCTGAAAGTCCTAAGTCTTGCATGCAACAGGAAGTGATCAAACACACAGGAAGTGGTCAAACACATTGGGAGGTATCTTGAGTAGAGGAGACCAAAATGCTCACCCCCCACAGTAATATACTTCATCCACAAAAGCCATGTTGACTCCAACAAAGCCACACCTCCTAATAGTGCTATTTCCTTTGGAAGCCATTTTCTCTCAAACCACCACAATATATAATAAAATATATGTAATATATAGAAAATACAAGCATAATGATATTATGTTTTAGAATATACTATGTGGACTTTTAGGAAAAAATAGATATTTTCATGTTCCTGTTTCTGTGTCTGTGTGAATATAAGCCACATGTGTGCCAGTGTCCATGGAGGCCAAAGAAGTGTGTATAATCACATGAATCTGTAGTTACATTTGGTTGTGAAACACCTGACATGGGTGTTGGGAACTCAGTTCTTGTCCCTTGGAAAAACAACATGAATTCATAACTGCTGAGCCATCTCTCGAGTTTATTCTAGTTTTCTTTATCTAAGTCTTCTCTATCTAAAACTATAACATATTAGGAAGGAAACTAATGTGTTATTTGCCTTTGCTTCTAAGAAACTCCCTTAAAGAGTAATTCACCTATACAAATTTATAAAATTCCCCTTCCAAGTGTTTTGAGGCTTTGTTTTCCTACTGACATTTTCTTCTGGTACAAGTACCACAAATAAAATGTTAAGAGAAAAATGCATACAATGTTTACATACAAGATAGAATTTTCACTATTTGGAAAGGAGTAAGCAGTAGTTGGTATTGAAACATTTTCTCAAGTCTAAAGCATGAACAAATGTCACAGATATTGATTATATGTATTGACATATCTTAGAATTGTATTCATAACAGTAAAGTTAAAAGTGAAAACCAAAAGCTGGAAATGTTATGTTGGTTCAAGACATAAAGGTTGCCTGGCAGTGGTGGTGCACACCTTTAATCCCAGCACTAGAGAGGCAGAGGCAGGTGGACCTGTGTGAGTTCGAGGCCAGCCTGGATGGACTAGAGTGAGTTCTAGGACATCCAGGGCTACACAGAGAAAAACCTGCCTTGAAAAAACAAAGTAATGACAGCAATAATAAAATAAAATAAATAAAAGCATAAAGGTTGTTTACATATATGTAAACTTTAGCAAAGCTTTGTTTAAGATATTTTCAATGACATAAAGAAGTCTTTTCAGAGAATGTGTTTGACTCAACCTTATCTAAATGATTCAGAGAAATTTAACTTGCACAATGTTAGATTCTGACACAGTAAGAAAGACAGTTGATGAGTGAAGAAGCTTTCTAAGTACGATTAGCTAGTCCAAACTTCTGAAATACAGCTGCAATGAGGGCATCTAATTAACCTCCATAGAAACAGGTAAAACATTATTATGCTTTAACATTTATAAATAAGATTAGAGGACTCTGCTGTTCTCAGGGTCAGGAAAGTGAATGCAATGATTCAGTTGAATACTGAGCAACTAGAATAAATGTGGATATCTAGAAGTACCTTTCTCTCTACCAAAGCCAACAGCATTAAAGAATATAAATATCACTGTATGAATCCAGACGTCCTCTCTCAGTGGCACTATTCTGCTATTTTTATTACAGAAGTGCCTTGAATTCTTTCACCTTTTCTTTTATCGCCAGTGAAGGGCATAAAGGTTTAGAATTAAATTTAATAGCTATATCATTTATTAATACATATTTTGCTTTGTTCAGAAACATACGCTGTTCCTTTAAGTGAGTGAAATGGGAAAACTACAATGTGTGTGTGCTCTAATTTCTTACTTAATGAGTACTAGAACATTTAGCAAGTTGCCTTCACTAAAGCAAGAATGCCATGTCAGTGTTTTAAGGGTGATAAATAATTTTCATGAGATATTTGGCTGAAGACAGCACGAAGCAGTCACATTCACTAGAACTCTGTCTTTACACTAGAATTTAAATGAAGAAGCCTTAAACAAGCTTTCTAGAAAGTCTTGCAGATTTTTCGAAGTAACAAGCCTGCTAAAGTCACACCCTACAGCAGCAGCTCACCATAGCTATAAAGTACCTTTCTCTCTAGCATTCAGAAATCTGGATGAGAGCAGATTCCCCATCTACACAGAACAAAGTGTATTCCAACATTCCCATTGCCTGTTTACAGTAAGTGCCTTTTGTAGTTTGATAATCATTTGTTATACCTCTTAGAGCTATGACTGTGTTTCCTCTGAACTGTAATTTCTTTCTTTTTTCTTTTTTTGGTTTTTCGAGACAGGGTTTCCCTGTGTAGCTAGATCTCATCTGTAGCCCAGGCTGGCCTTGAACTCACAGAGATCCGCCTCGCTCTGCCTCCCCAGTGCTGGGATTAAAGGTGTGCACCACCACCGCCCAGCTGTAATTTTATTTTAGATGCTGTAAATCAATAGCATATGAAGATAATATCACTTTAGAACAAAACATATTGGACAGAACTAGAAATGAAATGGAAACTCAAAAAGCCAAACATGTCACAGTTTTTTAAGACAGCTGTATGCCCTACATGAAAAAGATGATGGTGAACACAAGAAAAATCATTTACATCCTTCTGTTTAATATGTTTAGAACCTCTACCCCCATTCCAAACGAATGATAGGGAAGTTCTGAATCCACAGGGGAGTGGTATGATTCTCCTCTTGTCCTCTTCCCTTTATACTCTATTATGTTCATTGTTTCCGTTTTGCACCAAGCCAGGATTCCTAAGGGAAAGAAAAACAAAACAAAAACCAAACAAACAAAAACAAAACAAAACAAACAAACAAAAAAACACCAACATGCATCTGTAGTGGATAGCCATCCCAGCATTGGCCTGGAAGTTCCAACCCCACTGAGGTTTCGGTAATGGTCACTCCCACAAGGCGGGGCAGAGGAGGAAGTGGAAGACTGAGGATCGAGAGGAGGTCTCTGGCTTGGTTCAGGGACCTTGAACACAGGAGGTAGACTGAGCAGAGTTCTCCAGAGAACACTGCCAGACTGCGCCATACCTTTGCTAGACCCTACAACCTATGCCTTCATTTGTAAGTTACCCCACAAAATAAACCTCCCTTTTAACTACAAGGAGTGGCCTTAATAACTTCACCAAAATGCATAGATAACCTGAAGAGTACAATAAAATCAAGTAGAGATTGTAGGTAACCAACAGCTTTCTAATGTGGCTTAGGCACTCAACAGGAAGGAAAGCATTCCTAGTACTGGAAACCTAACCATACACCCGGGACTAGTGAAGTCATAGATCTTGGAGGAGAACCCACAACTGCTACTTTATTAAACCAGCCTAAAACCTAACTACATTCTAAATATTTGTCCTTCCACCCACAGATAATCTTAGTCCTCTCTGCTTATCAAGAAGTGAGCATGTTAAGCATCTTAACTTGTTAACATTCTATATGTTAAGTTGTGTTTTTCTGGAATATTTGTCTGTTGCCAAACGAAGATCATTCCAGAAAAACACAACTTAGAATGTAGAGTAAAGGATCATAATTCCAACTGAAGCATTCACAATACAACCCCTGTACCTAAGGTTTGGGGATCATTATGAAAGAGAGGGACAGAAAATCATCCTGAGTGAGGTAAACCAGACTCAGAAGGACATGGTATGTACTCACTCATAGGAGGATACTAGATGTAAAACAAAGATGACTAGACTGCTACACAACTCCAGGGAGGCTTCCTAGAAAACGGGACCCTAGGAAAGACACAAGGATCACCCAATGACAGGGAAATAGATGAGATCTACGTGAACAACCTGGACAAGAGTGGGAGAAATGAAGGGCAAGGTTTGAGGGAAGGGAGGCTTGGGGAGGCAGGAGATCACAGCTGGATCAGGAACAGAAAGGGAGAACAAGGAAAGGGAGACCATGATGGATGAGGACCACATGAGAACAGGAGTGGGCAGAGTGCTGGAGAGGTCCCATGAGGTCCACAGTGATGCATCCTCTGTAGACTGCTGGCAGTGGTTGAGAGAAAGTATGATCTGACATAGTCTGGTAATCAGATGGCCAAACACCCTGACAGTCGGGCTGGAACTCTCATCCAGTGTCTGATGGAAGTGGATGCAGAGATCCTCAGCCAGGCCCCAGGTAGAGCTCCGTGTGTCCAGTTGTCGAGAAGGAGGAGGGACTGTGGGAGTGTGAATTGTTGAGCCCAAGATTGGAAAAAGCATGGGGATGAAAGGCCAGACAAATGGAAGCACATGAATTGTGAACCAAAGGCTGGGGAGTCCCCAGCTGGATCAGGCCCTCTGGATAAGTGAGACAATTGAATAGCTTGAACTGTTTGAGAGGCTCCCAGGCTGTGGGACTGGGACCTGCCCTTAGTGCATGAGCTGGCTGTTTGGAACCTTGGGCTTTTTCAGGGACACTTTGCTCAGCCTGGAAAGAGGGGACTGGACCTGACTGTACTGAATTCACCAGGTTTAAATGAATCTCCAGAGGAGTCTTGGCCCTGGAGGAGATGGGAATGGGGGGAGGAGGGAATGGGGAGAAGGTATGGGTGGGGGCGGGAGCGGGGAGGACAGGGGAACCCATGGCTGATGTGTAAAACACAAATATAATTTTTAAAAAAGGGGAAAAAAACTTAGAACAAAAAGAGAAAAAAAAGAGTCAGGGAAAGAGGATATTAGTTATGATTTGTGTCTCCTGACACATCAGGGAAGCTATATCCATGAAGTCACACCAACATGACTGCCTAAACATAATCTGAACAAAGATAACACCAATAAAAATACTCAAGGCAACTAAAAAATACTGAGAGTGGGAGAAATATTCTTCCCCAGGGAAAAGCACAGCTGTGTGTGTGTGTGTGTGTGTGTGTGTGTGTGTGTGTGTGTGTGTGTGTGTGTGTGTGTTTCCCAAGAGAACAACTGACTTCTTGATATATAAACAAAATTTTATTTAAATAAATTCTTAAATGGTGAATTTTTGACAAAATATTAAATGATTTCTGGAGATCATGTTTTTCTTCCAGAGAATTTTTATTTATCACACTCTTTAAAGTTTTTGCCTGGTTATCTAGGACTTTGTGTTGATAACGTTAACTAGATTCTATGGATTTACTGGACACATGTCTTGAGAATACAAAATATATTAATGGCTAAGTAAAGCCCACAGTCCAGATGTAAATAATCACAGATGTTTACCTCAAGTGCCTTCATGCCTCACTTGTACCTGCCCTGTTATACAGACCCCCTTATATCTAATATTAAGAGAGAGGACTCAAAGGTCCCTACTCTCCTGTACTGGCTTGTGCATTTTGATAATTGTGTTCTTGAAAATGTTATGCTACTAAGATGTGGGTAAGAGCACTGTCTAGTACACAAAAATCTAATTTGAATGGCTACTTCCCTTTGCTGTCAATATTTATTAAATTATCTTTTATCTTTAAAATTTCAATAACTTATATGTTCCAGAAAGATATTGTGAGTTGGAGAATTTCATGCACATTTTTCACTGGGGTGATAATGCTATCTGTAAAGGAGTAAGGATATAAGATGAGACTGATACTAGTTGTATCTCTTACGGCATTGCTACACAGGACCCAGGATATCCCATTAGGAACCCTCAGGCTGGGATGAAATTTTAAAATTATGCAATGCAAGGCAAGAAATCTGGAGAACTATGCCTACATTTTTTATCTTAAATTTCATAATGAGAAAATTCTTTGGCAGCAGTGGGCATAAGTATGGTGAGTTGTCCCCTTCTCCCTGAACAATATGCAAAGAAACATCTCTTTATCTCACAGCTGCTTCAGCTAAGACCACTGCTGTGATAAATACTGTAGTTCAACAGAGGATTCGATCAAATTAGATTTCAAGAACCATACTTAGGAGTCAACTGAGCAAAGCCACAGTTGACAGAGTTGCTACAAAACAACTGTTCTTCTAAACACCTGCTAAGTTTCGTGGCCTCTGTTAATTTAAGAAACAAGATTAGAAGTAGAAATTCAATCAATATCAAAGTACTCTGTCATTTATACCTCTATAAAAATCCCCTTAATTTTGATTTCAGCCTCTCTAAGGAAAAGGTTGGAACCCCACTCTCGTCCTTAACTCCTAGAATTATTGTAATAAACTAGGATTGTACATGTATATATTAGACATTACAATACCAGCTGTTTTCACATTCTGAAATGGTAACATTAAATGTTTACTATTCATGAATTTATGATATGAGTTTCTATTTATGACAATGTTGCTTTTCAAGTAAGGAAATATTTAAAATTATTGACACTATAATTGTGATAAGTGACCCATCCTGAACCTGAGCTAAGTATTCCATTTAACTAGCATGGCCTTTAACCTGCCAATGCAGAAATTCTTGTTTTCAAATGTCAGTTTTGCAGGTCATACATGTTTAAGCAACATTTCAGGAAATCTGTGAACTGTAAATTTTACATGGGCAGCAGGGATTTGATGACATTAATTTCCATTCTGTAAAATAAGTCATGTATACTTTAGTGCTTGACATTTAAAAATAAATACTTATGTCCAATTGTAAGAACTATGCAAGCTTAGAAAGAAACTTATCCTCTAACTGACTAAATTAATTAATGCTTGTTAATCTCTCTCAGATGAATACTTAGCCCATCCACAAATTTCTGTTCAGTATTGGTCATAACGATTTTGTTTCTCATAAGTAAATTATATTTGTAATTTGTAGTTACTCTCTTGTTCTCATGAAAATTCACTTTTGCTATATAAATTATGGTTATTTTTCAACTCCGGGTTTAATTATTTTCTATTTCATTTACTTGAAACTCATTAAATTTATTGATTTATGGGGTTGCTTTTTACATTTGATTTTGGTTTTCATTTCTTATATTTTCCTAAACATCAACAATTTATTTAAAGCTCCTTTTTTAACACTTCACTTACGTCTTTGCAGATGCTCTTCTCCGTAAATGGAGTTTCCTCTCTTCAATAATTATAGTACTGGATATGAATGAATCCACAGAAATGTGCTGACAGACGCTAGGCAAGGCCTCAGGATGGAAAACCATATTCACTGGACAGACAACAGAAATGTAAAAGATATTTAATTATAATGGATTTACTTATAACAACCATGGAAATAACTCAAAGTAAGTAAAGCAGAAATTTTTTAAAGAAACTGTCCTTATGCATGGATGAATCATTGCATTGATTACTGGAGATCTTGCCAGAATTACAGTTGATACAAAAGTCTCCATGACTTTAAACAAAAAGCACTTCTTTGGAACATCTATATGCTCAATAATTGTCTGTTAAAATTTGGACTAAGGCCATGGTTGTAATTACCAGAGCCAATATATTTTCTTTTTATTTCAAAGTATTTAAAGTAATTCTCATTTATTTTTCCTGTATAACTTCAGCTTCCCTCATGTTAATTGACTATGACTAAAATTTACTATGGCATGCATTCTCCATTGGTATACATTATTTCATCTCAATTTATTTTCCCTGTGGAGATGCTTGATGAGTCTTATATAAATTTCAGGATTTGTGGAAGAGTCTTTCCACCATTGGCTTTTTGTCTGAGAGGAATATGGTGTCTGCACTTGTCCCCAACATGCTTCTAATCTGTCTCAGTCATAGTACTGTTTATCACTTTTCATGTTTACTTCTATTTTTTTGTTTGTTTGTTTGTTTTTCGAGACAGGGTTTCTTTGTGTAGTTTTGGTACCTATCCTGGATCTCACTCTGCAGCCCAGGCTGGCCTTGAACTCACAAAGAAAAGGTATGCGCCACCACTGCCTGGCTCATATTTATTTCTATGAAAAACTTTGGAGCATGACAGCCATGTGGTGTGTACAACTCTATTTTATAGCAGTTATGAGTCTTTGATCATTTGTAGAATACTTTGGAATCTTTTATTTTGCTATTTTGCAAAAACTAATATTTTTATTCTGTTTAATGAAAAACAGCAAATCTGTCTTTTCCCCCTGCTTTATCTTCTGACAGTTTATGTTATGTGGAAAATATCGCAATGTTTACTTAGCTTTCCTCAAAAGAGTCCCCTATTGTCCTCGTTAACCTTAAATGCCGTCTGTCCCCAGTGTCACTGTCCTAATGCAATACTTGAAATTTTCAGTTAAAAAAAGTTGTTGAAATAGCATGATTACTGGCATTTTAAAAATTGTATTGATTATGCCAAACAATGGGATCCCTGATTTAATAACTCCAGCACATTACAGAAGTTTAAGTCTATGGTATTTAAGGACTTATTTGTTACACTGGATATAATTTAAAGGTATTAAAGTAAGGGTCCAAAGTATGACCAGTCTATATCTGTGTACCTAGATCTCTGTCTCCTAGGGAAGGGAAATGGTATGGTCCTAGCTAAGGAAGGGCTTTGGTAGGGTTTTATCTTCCCACTATTAGTGAGGTGGAGTGTAGCTGCCCAGCATCCAGTGACAGAAGAACTATGGAAAGACAGTATGTCTAGGGACTAGAAAGAAAAAAAAAAAGGAATTTAGAGTTTATACTAGTATTCTGGCCTTCAGTATGTTCTCTGGGCAAAATGCTTGTCTCTTTCTTTGGGTGGTCATGTCTAAGGAGCAACAGATGGCAATTAAAGTTCAAGCTGTCACCCCACTAAGAGGAATCTGTGGGATGGGTCAATATTGTTTAGGCAAGGCCGTGAGACCCCAGACCCCAGAATGTATTTTGCTTTTGAAGTGCTTTTGCATATCTTTTTCTGATATCTGGCAAGGTGTGAACCGGTGTAGGCAGATCCTTACTGTCTGTCATGTACTTTATCTCATGGAACTATGCAGTTCTACTGGGCATTTTTTATCTGTAGATTGTCATGAAGATTATTCCTTCCTAGGTTGTACTATCTAGCTGATAATAATGCTAGTTTATAGAGATTTGATGAATAAAAATAAACACAAGGAAGAGTCACACAGCTAGAACACATGAGTTTCTACTGAGGAGCCATATAGACTATGGCTGAAGTTAATGATTATGAAAAACAACCGAGTACCAATTAGCCAGACTAGGTTAAATTCTTTTAACTTTAATGTTGGAGGATGTGTTCACAGGTTTAGGAGTGTATCACAGCTGTAACAAAGCTTTGAAAATAACTTAAAATTAGACTAAGACATTTTTGTCAAATAGCTTTGATTGAAAAACCCAAGAAGATAATCTAATTTTTTAGAGAGGCACTTGGTTGAATGTGAAACTCTCTAAGGTCAGAGAAGAAGAACAAAGCAGCCCAACTATTACTAGCTGACAGACCTTTCTTGCTAGGATTGGCTGATGACCAAAGGTGATGATTAATTTCTTATACCCATTTTAGCCCTCAATCTTTTGATTTAAAAAAAAAAAAAAGATGAGTGGGTATATACCCTAGATATTTAAAGTAGAGCTAATTGATTCTTTTTCATATATAAAAGTTTAGGTTTGTGATTCCTTTAAGCTTCCTTATAAGATTATCTTTCAAGATAAGCAATAAAGTAATCAGCCCTTTCTTCATAACAGCAAAATGCAGCCTGCCAGTAAAAGACCTGACTGAGATGAATACCTTGTTTGCCCACAAGGTGAATCTATAACAAGTTGCTTGGGTATGAATGTATGAGGGTTCTTAGGATAGTTTGTTTTTCACCTGTAATATATAAAATGTTTAATCATTTAAGGGAAGTGGAAATATGATTTTTTTTTTACCGCTTGCTTTGTATTCATTGTAATCATTCACTTGAAAAACAGAATGTAACCACATAGTAATTTTTATATTCTCTGAAAGATTATGCTGGGGTATATAAGCTATAAAGGAAAGAATAGAGACAGCGTTAGAGAGAGTTAAAATGGGCTGGAAGGAAAACATCAAGAATTTGAGTTAAAAGGGAAACATAAAGAATGAGAGAAGGAAATTGCCAGGAAAATAAAAAATAGAAAATGAAAAAGAAAAAGAAAAGAAAGGTTTGAAGGAAACCGTCAAGAGGATGTATGAGTCTTTGTCCCTCACCTCTGAGACAGAAAATTCTTAGTATACGTTAACGCTGTGGATTTCTCTTTGAGCCCTGAGCTGCTTGAAGACTGGTCCCCCAGGCAGTAATAGTCAATGACAGGAAAAAGCAGAAACCAAAACTGAACCTGGGCATAGTGACTCACGTCTTTAATACCAACACTTGGGAGGCAGAGGCAATGGGATGAGTTCTTGTCCAGCCTGGTCACACAGTGAGTTGCAGAGCAGTCAAACCTACCTAGTAAAAGCCTGCCTCGATAAAACCAAAGAAACAAAAAACAAAAGAGAAAAAAAAAAAAAAAAGAAAAGAAAAGATCCACTATGGAATAATTTTGCAGGCATTCAAACTGTGTGGTCGCTAATTTCATTATTTTATATGCCATTAGTTAAAGAAGAAATATGAGACTTAAAACACGTTTACACAAGGGGTGTCAAATTCTGTTGATATGCTCACATTTCCTGATATCATGAACATGGATTTGTCAAATGATAGTGCTGTATATTACAGACTGATATTATTAGCTTGTCACAGAGTGTTGAAAAACAGCATAGTCATTTTCTCAATTAACATGTGTTCTCAATTCAATTACAGTTCAAATAATTTCACAAAAGAAATTAAAATAATTAATAAAAGATTTGGGTCATAGTGTAAGTTTGGCTATCTTTTTCTATGGATCTCTGTTTGATAAGAGCAATCAAATTAGAAATTAGAATATAAGGAGAGTTTGCTAGTCAACCCTTATGATGAGAACAGTTGTGGAACCATGTGCAGGGTCTTTGCAATTTAATTAAAGTTCAATTGTGATGATTGGATTCTATTATTAAACATTTTTCATTGGGTGATTCATAATAAATTGTGGTGAGTTCAACATCTGCATCTGCTGTGGTTGTAAAATCACAGAGACTGAAGAAGTCAAATAAAGGCTAAGGAATCGCAAGAATGTGGAATAGATTCCTGGGAAAGATCTTTGCCTAGGACCTTCAAAGACTTCAGGAAGCTGCCAGAACTTTTCTATTGAATTTATTCTTCCAGATCTATAAGAGAATACATGTTGTTTGTCTTTATCATTTGTGGTGATTTTTACAGTGGTCTAGGAAGTTATTTGTAAGCACCATATAGTCTGAAGGAAACATCAGCACTAGGCAATTTCAGAAACTACGGAGTTCATCTAATCCAGAATATCAAAAGAAAAACAGACTCCTGAAGTGAGACATATTTACCCTATAAGCAGAGACTAGAGAAAAATGAGTAAAAGAAATCTGAGACAGTAAAATGTGCAGATATGTGCCATCTCATCTATGACAGTGGCATCTTTAGTACATTTAGGCTGCAACAGAAATAACAAAGGTTATACAATAGCTTTACAGGTGAGGATAAACAAAGCAGGAGGCACATTCTTAGTCTTATCGGCCACTGACATTTTTAAAGTTCATATTGAAGTCGTGACAAAGGCTTAATTTCACAATAGTTAAGAAATGTGCTGAGGCCTATTACCAGGTTTATTTCCTCGTGAAAGAAACTGGAGGTACTGTCTTGGTTATGACTGGGAAGTTGTTTCCACGTTCTTGTCCAGTGAGTCACACTTGCCCACTCAATTTAACGTAGATAGCGTACTCTTTTCAATGGATCATACACAGAGACAGACCAGCCATCACAGATTTGCTTGGCAAGTATTAGTAAATAATTTGTTCTTTCTATTGTATTTTTTCTATCCTGATGGTTAGAGAGTATAATTTTTAGTCTCCTTTGTGATTAAGCATGACCCTGTGATTTAATTTGACTAATGGTGTGTGTAGAAGTAAAGTACTTGCTTTTTACAACTTTCTCCCACCAAATCCCCTGTATTTGACCCCATTTTCATTCAGATTCAGAAAACAATGATAAAGGAGAACAGAACCAGAGAATATAGAACTAGACCCTGGTGTCATACTGTATGGGCCATCACAGTAAAGAAATGTATTTGTACCTTATAACTTAGCTTTTATTTTCATTAATTTCTCCAGTATAGTAGACAGCTTTTCCCCAAATTCAGTGCAAGACAAGAAGGAATGCAAGGAAGTCTATGGACATTGCAGGACAGCTCAGCCAAAAAAAAAAAGGACAGGAGGGTGAGGAACACATTGGGCTTGTGGGCTACAGCTTTTTTCTTTGTAGATTCCAAATGAGAGGAAAGAAAGAATGTTCCTAAAAGATAAGAGGGATTTTTATATGAAGGAGTGATGTGAATTCAGTTATGAGATCAATCAATTGACATCTCTTGGTGATTGGAGAAGGGTTTCTTTCATTGGTAATGTATAATATTGGGAAGAAATGCCTTCCCTTTTTCTGACTTAACTGATAAACCAGTATACAGTATGAAGGTTTTTAAGTAAGAACTCATTACAATGCTTTTATTTTTTTATTCAAAAATGTAGTGAGAAACATTTAGATGATAATATGACTACTCCAACTTAGTCCTAATGTGTTTATTTTGTAGTGAGATCACATACAAATAAAAATGAATTTTAAATTATTAAATAATGATAAAATGCATTGAAAAATAGGATTCGAACAAATTAGTAATAAGCTTCATATAAATAGAGACCTGATATTATCTGATATAAGTACTAAATATTTTATATATGGGAGTATTTGGTACAGGATCTTATGAACTGGGTATGGTATTTTAGAAGTCAAAGGAAAAGGAATAACTAGAACTGTGTACTTTGTGCACTGTGTACACTCTGCTGCCCCTGTGTGGAAGCACATAAGTGTGCTGTTATGTTCAAATGTGACTACAACACAAATATTCAACAAGAAATAGAGTATGCATAGAGTAGACAAATATACAATTAAATAATTTCAAAAGAAGTGTGAAAGGAAGAAAACGCACCACATACAGAGGGAATAAAAGGTATGAGTGATAGAAGTTTCTGAGTAGAATGAAATATTTGTCTCCCTTCTTCTCTTTATTCTTCCAACATGGTGTGTACATGTGTGCATGAAGACACACACACACACACACACACACACACACACACACACACACACACACACAGATTAAAAAATTGTTCATGCCTGGCAGTGGTGGCGCACGCCTGTAATCCCAGCACTCGGGAGGCAGAGGCAGGTGGATCTCTGTGAGTTCGAGGTCAGCCTGGTCTACAGAGCTAGTCAAGGACAGACTCCAAAGCCGCAGAGAAACCCTGTCTCAGAAAAAAACAAAATGTTCATATGTTCATGTTGTAGTTCCTATCTAAACCAGTCTTACTTACTTCATTCTATGAAATTATATTTTATGTCCAACTAAAAGACTCATTTTGGGAAGAGGAAGACAAGTAAACCTTAACTTTACACTTAGCTCAGTGGAAATTGTTTGTTTAACTTGAATAAATGAAATTGGAAAGAAACGAGGATGTATTGAAGAGTCAAATGAATAGGGGAAGCCGTTCTGCATTGCTTCCTTTTTCAACTTTACTGACTGTGTTGCACAATATTTTTATGTTTTAAAACTTTTATATTATCCAGAATGCTGTCATATGAGAGTCTTTAAACAAAACAAAGTGCCTAAAATATTATAAATTGGATAAACATTTTAAATTACACCTTCTAGAGGTAAATGAAAGTCCCTTTCCACATGACTCTAATGGTAATTGGATCACTAAGTCTTGGAGAAACGAATGCTCTAAATCTCCCTCTGAGATTATTTGCTGTTTCTCATATAGCTTGACTCTAAATCACAGCTCACACACCTGTGTTTTTAAGAGTCTGTTGAGAGGGCATTAAGCCTTTCTGTGCCATGTTGTCCTCAGAGCTTTGTTTTCTTAGTGTGTGTTATTTAGAGTTTGTGGAAATGCTGAATAGCTTGGAAAAGACAAGTACACAAATATACTTCAGTCTGTAGTAAATGCCCTTTGTGTAGCTATATGGGTGTGGTGGTATTGTGTTCATGCCTCAATATGGGTATGATGGAATGCATTCATTTTTCCTTTCTTCCTTTGAAGGAAATCAAAGTATATTTGGCATGGACTTTTGCTAAGTTATTCTAAATAGAAAACTACAGCAGGCATTTCACCACCTAATATTTTGATCCAGTGACTATACTGTTAATTCAGAAAAGTAACAGAGAAACTCAGAGTGAGAAGGAGCTGTGCAACTGAATATTTATATTTTTAACAATGTTCAAGTCTTTTCTGAAGCTGAGTGTCCCATCTCATGTTCCTGGAGTGACAACCTGCAGGAAATAAGGTTGGAGTTGCAGCTTAGCAGAGGAGGAGGTCATGTTCTGAAATTTCAAAAACTTACTATTATTGCTGAACTATGTGATTGGGAATTGGTAAAGTAAAGTATCAGATCCAAAGACACAATGTGTTAAAAAAAATAAGAGATAGACTCTTTCCACAAGCCATTTGAAGATATTCATAGTTCCATAAGCTTAGTTTACTCTAAATATATGGGTAATAAAGACCAAATTTGGCATTGATTTGTTACAGGGAGCTCACCAGAAATGATCAGTCAGATAAAAGTTGGAACCAACTGAAAGTCTTTATTCCAGCTGGCTGGGACTACATTCAGGTATTGAAGACCCATGTATAGCACTGATTGTTTAGGGTAAGGAATTTTCAAAGAGAAAAACAACATACTGGTATCTCACTGGGAAGTTGCAGGGGGAGGTTATTGCAAGCATGTTAAAGAAGCTGGAGGAGGAGTTTTGCACAATCTGTAAGTTTAACAGAAGCTAAAATAAACTAACTGGGGCATCTTGAACTCTATTTCCTAGAACAGAGTTAGGCAATTCTTCACAGGTTGCTCCAACAAGGAGATCAAATTCCAGTTAAACCTAAAATGGCCTCAGGCAGAATACAGGATGGAGGAAACTCTGCACTGTCTTGCCCTGTCAAGGCTTGATCATATTTATAGAAAAAAAAATCATATACCATCAAACCAAGAATGAATGACATTCTTAAGATCAGAGTACCTACTATTGTTGGTATTTTGTTTTGGTTTGAAATTTTTGCTCCTTAGCTCTTTTGGGGGCCTGCCACACAGCTCCCAAATAATCAAACATGGAGTCTTATTATTACCTATAAATTACCAGCCTTAGTTTAGCTTATTCCTTGCCAGTTTTCCTTAACTTAAATTATTCCATTCACCTTTTGCCCCATCCTTTTTCCTTTTCTCACTTCTGTAAACTTCCTTGGGCTCTTATTCTATGGCTGGCTGTGTGGCTGTGTGGCTGTGTGGCTGTGTGGCTGTGTGGCTGTGTGGCTGTGTGGCTGTGTGGCCCCTGGCATCCTCCTCTCCTTGTCCTCTTGCTCCTTCTTCTCTTTTTCTTCTTCTATTTATCCTCTCTACCTGACAGCTTCACCTATCCTTTCTCCTGCCTTGTTATTGGCCTTTCAGTTCTTTATAACACCATTTAGCTGTTTTAGACAGGCAAAGTAACACAGCTTCACGTAGTTAAACAAATGCAACACAAGGGAATGCAACACATCTTTGCATCTTTTAACAAATGTTCCACAACATAAACAAATGTAACACATCTTAAAATAATAATCTACAACAATCTATAGTTTTTCATATACTAAAATATTAATACTAATTGTGCAAGTATAGTCTTAAACTCTATTAACATTAAATAGTAATACAAATGTTTCATTTTAGCAATTTAAACAAATTCTACTCAACAGAATTATCATGTTTATCATTTATTTTGAAAATGCATACTACATTTATCTTTTCATGATTAATTTCAAATAATTATAAGTACATTATTCATTAATAAAAACATATTATTAAATAAAAGGTTTTAAATAAATACCTTATGTCTAATTAACATTGGCTAACTATATAGAACCCAAATTTCTCTCTTTAATTTCTAAAATCTAAAGGTGATCAATATAAATCACTGTCATATATTTAATAATTTTGAAAATATGTTGTACTTTAGAGCTATTTAAATGTCAAATCAATTTCTTCATATGAAATACATAAATGTATTTACAATGAATTTTTGTCTGGCCTGACAGTAGTAGGGTGGATACTCTAAGTACTCTATCTGGTTCTACCTCTCTGGGATTGGGTTCTGAGCATGTGATTTTTCTGCTGCATCCACTTATGTCTAAGGGGATAAATATCTATTTCACTGTCCCCTGTATTTGGGGTCTGTCATACCAGATGCTCAGGTGGATTGAATGAAGTCAACATGTTTATGTAGTTCTTCAGAGTCCTGATATCAAATTCTCCTTTTCCTCTAGATTCTCCTTTAAAGAACTTTTATTACAATTAAAAGTTATTTATGCTATAGAAAAGCCTTGGATGAAGTAAAGACAGAAACAATTCAACAGAATGATCAGCTTCCATTAAATAATCACCTGTTAAATCTTAGGTATCCAGTAAGTTCAAGCTTTGGGCAAACAGAAGGATAGCCTTTAATCAAACAAATTGGAAAACATGAATTCTAGTTCCACTGATGAGATGTTATCAAGATTTAACTTTATATAGAGATAACTTTTGTGCCATGAGCTATGTGATACTCATGAACTGTACTTCAGAAATTTGAGATTAGGTACATGATGGAAACAGTAAAATATATTAAATATAATCATGAAAAATTCATTAGTGTTTCAGTTATTTATTTATTTTGACAGACCTCAAGTACTACACAATATTTTGGAATGATCTCTTATCTTTGAAACACAAAATTATTTCACAGTTAGACAATTACATATTCCAGCAAAAGTACATTAATTTACTATATTATGATTGCTAAAGGAACAACAATTACAGTAAATGAGGACACATCAGTATATTTTGTGTGGGTGTGTACTTTAGAAATGTCATTTATCTTGTTTTAATTACTTTCTGGGACTCAGTATCAAGATTTAGATTAAGTTTTGAAGGTAAACAAAATTGTCAGGTATCTCCTATACCGATGACACTTGCAAGGTATATTCTGGCTTTAAGAAACTGAGAAAGTCATATAAATTTAGTAGCAATGCAAAAACCCATGGCAAATTCAAGTTTGATGACTGTTTCTAAGGAAAATTGATTTGATTAACTAAAAATAAGAATGGAGAATGCAGGATTAAACCCTATAGGGAGGAAAAGGGAATCCAATTTCATCAAAAATTGATGACTTGGAAAATGAGCATCGCCTTTGAAATATACAGTATTGGAATCCTAGCAAGAATATATATTTCAAAAGCATAAATATTTTTGTGTTTAAATGTGGATAGGATTTGATCGATATTCTCCTATTCCTGGGTATGAAGGCTATTTTTAAAAGTGGAAAATCTAGTTAGGTGTAGGCCTTAGATTCATATTTTCCAAGTGTCTACTTTAGAAGAGGAAAAAATATCTGAGAATAAAGCTAACATGAAATTCTATAAATTTATGTCTCATCTGTTTCAGTGATTATATATAACATATATTTTACATATTGATAAGTTTATATATTATATTAATATCTAGAAATATAACACATTACAAAACATTATAAATTATCATATTATAAATTATATAAAAAGGAAACTGATTTCTCAGATATAAGTAGATCAAGGAATGCCAAATAAAGGCACACACCTGGACTCTCATGAGGGACTCTTTTGTGACCAATAAAT
Organism: Onychomys torridus; assembly: GCF_903995425.1. Taxonomy (NCBI): domain Eukaryota; kingdom Metazoa; phylum Chordata; class Mammalia; order Rodentia; family Cricetidae; genus Onychomys; species Onychomys torridus. The sequence goes on along the minus strand of NC_050457.1, from coordinate 53,976,496 downwards.
GTCAACTTCTTACTTCTCCCTTGATTAGAAGAAGACAAAATACATTTTTTATTTCATAAACACCTTGGTACCCTAAATAAAGACTTGAGCCTTGTGATTAAATCACCTCTGAAAGTCACACTTTCTGTTATCATCCTGCTGGTGATTAGCAGGCACCTAAACAAGATCTGAAGGATGATAACCTCAACAGACAATCTAAAGTGGAGGAAAGAAATCTCATGGGGCTCCATCCCTGGATGAAAAGCTACAGGTAACTAGCAACTACTGAGAGAGAGAAATAATCTTCTAGGGTCATGAGCCCCCTAATTGCTCATCCAATGTCAAGTATCCATCCTTGACATATATAAACAACACAAAAGTGATTCAGCAAGTTGTATTTATATATCTATGCATTTGTGTTTATATAACAATAATAATTAATGAAATAGATAAAGAAAAACTTAAGGTGATGAGGTAAATATGGGATGGATTAGAGGGAGCAGAATGAGATTGAAGATAATGTAATTATATTTTAACTTGCAAAATTATCTGGGATCCCTTCCCTATTTATCTGGAAAATAGTGAAGCCAAAAGCTGCCTTGGCAAAGAGAATTATGTTAGCCTCAATTTCTTCTAATCATTTATGCCCTAGTGAAACTTGCCATGTATTACTATTAGCTTTTCTCAAAAATAATTTGTAAACTATTTTTTCTTTCAAAAATTAAAATTATCAATGGTTAAATAAATTTGCTTTAAAAAATAATGTTACTTCTAGAGGAAAAAAGGAAATACAGATATGAATACATATAGTATAACTACATATATTTTAGTATGAACTGAGATTATTTACATTTCTAGTAAAATAGATGCTATGTTTGTTAAAAAAAAACACTTTGTTTTTAATGTGTATATATATGTGTGTGTGTGTGTGTGTGTGTGTGTAAGTGTGTGTGTGTTTATTTATGTGTGGGAGTGTGTGTGCATATATATGTGCAGATTATGGGTTAATATAGGGTATTTTCCTCTATTGTCAATTCTTTTCAGAAACAATGTTTATTGATTCCTTGAGAATTGTATTCATTGTAACATGATCCTATTCATCCACCTCACTTAAATCATCCTTAACCCTTCCCTACCTTGTAGCCATAAGTGTTTTCATGTCCTGCCTGGCCCTACAGTCCCTCAGGTGCTTATAAAATAACTATTCAGAGGCTTAATATTAATTATCAACTGTATGGCCTATGGCAGGCCTCTTGCTAGCTTCCTCATATGGTTTAATTCAATCCATACCTATTAATGTATGTATCGCCACATGGTCCATGGCTTTATCTGCATCCCATTACATGCTGCTCCTGGGATAACAGTCTGATGTCTCTCCCACTCCCCCTTTCTCTTCTCTGTCTTTTTCCTTGCATTTTCTGCCTGTTTATAAGCTGCCTTGGCCATAGGCCAAAGCAGCTTATTTATTAACCGGTGGGAACAACATATATTCATAGCATACAGAAAGACAGCACCACCTCACTTCCCTACAAAACTTTGTTTTCTCCTAACATCTTTAAGCCCATTTATATTGCTCAAATACTTCAGGGTGTGAGGTCTGTCCAGAATATCGCATCCTTAAAAAGAATGGACTCCTGATATTCCAGAAGCTAACTAATGTTTCTCATCTAGATGTGGGAGATTGTGCCTACCTCCCATCCTCCATGCTGAGATTTTGTCTGGTTTGAGCTTAGGAAGTCTTGTCCATCTTTTCACAACTGGTGTGAGTTCATATATGCTACTGTGCAGTTTTTCCCTGAAAAGAATGTTTCCTAAAAGTCCTCCAGCAACAGTCTCTCATAATCTTTCTGCTCCCTCTTCTATGAAGATTCCTCAGCTTTGAGTGGGTGCATGTGTCATAGATAGCCTAGTTAGAGATGAGCGTTTTGACCAGTTTTAGTGTTCTACGTTATGTCCATCTGTGGCAGGATGAGAGTTGAGAGACACATGGATTGTATGGGTACAACTGTAAGTCTGTAGGAATCGTTTTAGTTCTGGGTTCATTTTGCATCTGATGGTAGCAGTTTTCCCTCTGAGCCAATGATCTATCTATCTATCCACATGTAGTTAGCTTTGTTGATAGTGTAATGTATAGGTTCCATCTGGAGAAGTGGATTTTAAATCTCATCAGAAAATGGATGGTTTCCCCCTGTCCTAGGTGGCTGTTTATTACTCTGATAACAAATACAAAACAAATCTAATTTGAGGAGGAAAGGCTTTATTCGGCTTACATTTCCCCATCATACTATATCTCTAAGGGAAGTAGGATGATAATTCTGACACCTGGAAGGACTAACTGAAGCAGAAACCAAAGATAATTTTGCTTAATGGCTTGCTCACTCCAGTTTGCTCAGTTAATTTTATGTCTAGCCCAGGACCACCTGACCAAGAATGACAATGTCTACAGAGGTCAGGATCCTCCCATATCAATCAGAAATCAAGAAATTGGCTCCCTGACTTGTCTAGAGGACAAAATAATGGAATCAATTCATCATCTGACATTTCCTTTACCCAGATAACCCTAGCTAGTATCAAGTTGACAAAAAAAAAAAAAATCCAAAGCAATACTCTCCCAAAGCATTTGTATTGTACCAGTAGGTAAATCTTGATAGTCTTACCATTATTTCAGCGCTCAGAGTTCAGAGCTAACTGAGATTAATGTTCACTTTTTTCCTCTTGTAGCAGTCACAGAACCTTCCAGCATTATGAAAGACAGCCAGTAGGGTAAATTTTCAAGTTGAGTAGCAGCTAGATTTCTCCATGGAGTAAAAAAGAACATTGGCAAAAGACTGTAATATTCAGAGATCTGTGGATTCATACCATCCAATGATTCCAAATAAAGTTACCCATTTCTTGTCCTGGGGATTTTATTTAGGAGTACATGATACCTACTTGGGATATTGTCTTCCAATGTAGGGAAACTCTCTTAACTCTTTTTCTATGTGAATATTTTAGGAAGATTTCACAGTAGAATATCACCGCATGGATTTTTCAAAAAGTCATTAGCATTAGTTCCCCTCCATATTCCTTCTTCTACCATGCCTTTCCATGCACCACCCCATTTAATTACCGCATTTGATTTCTTCCTTTATTCTTTTATAACACTATATTCATCCCTCTTTCCTTGAAAGATAACTACCTTCTCTCTGACTTTATCAAGTCTACTTTCCTAACCTCTGTAGGACTAGTAAATGAAGCACATACCCAAAGCCTAAAAACTAACATCTGAAGACTGGAGTGATAGCTTAGTAGTTATATATATTGACTGTTTTTCCAAAAGACCAGAGTTTGATTCCCAGTGTCCACATGGCTATCTTACAACCGTAGTGGTACTTTTTCACTTGGAATGACATTATTAATTATAAAAGTTCAGCCTTAGGTTAGACTTGTTCCTAAGCAGTTCATATAACTTAAATTAACCAATGTTTTTCATGTACATTCTTCCATGAGGCTCATTACTGTATCTCCATATTACCCATTTTGTTTCCTCCACATCTGGCTAATGACTCCTGCATGCCTTGATTATCTCCTCCTCCTCTTTCTGCCTGGAAATCCTGCTTATCTCTCCTGCCTATCTATTGGCCAAATAGCTTTTTAATACACCAATCACAGCAAAACCTTTCATAGTGTACAAATACCCTACAACATTTCCCCTCTTTGTCTAACTAAAAGGAAAAGGTTTTAACTCTAGCAGAGTAAAACTATATATAATAGAAATAATTAGCAAGTAAGAATTACACTCACAATGTCTAGTCCATTTGTATTTAGCATATTCAGAGAAAATACTCTATTATCTGTCCTCTCTTGCTTATTCCAAAGTTTTGTACCTAAATTACTTTCTATCTTGACGAAAGAAAACTGTAATTATAACTGTCAAGTCTTCAACTCCATCAAAGACCTGAGGAGGATATATTACATGAGCAAACAGAAAATGCACAGGAAGCAATTTCCAAAACAAAGAAATGATAGAGACATCTGGCTATCCGTACAGTTACCCTAAGTTTCCTCTGCAATGTTGGGGCATCCATCTTTGGCCTATAGGGCTAAAATATCTAACAGACTTTTATGTGAAGCAACAATTTTGCAGGACTATCCCACCTTGTTTGGCAAAGTTCAGCAGTTGTCTTCTTTTGCATCCTGCTTGTCCAATTTGGATACTGTCAGTAGTTGATGCAAGGGCAGTTTCTTTGCCCAGTGGCTAATTTCGCCACAATGAAAGCACACCCTATTTGGAAGTTTTTCAATGCTCATCATCCTCTGTTGGAGTAAATTGGTGCTGGTGGGAGCAGCCATGTTTTACTATCATGAAAAGCCCTATATTATTAAAACATTAAAATGCCATATTCTGTAGGTCTCTGAAGTTTCTGCAGACCTCCTATTTAAAATAAATCTTAGATTGACCTTGAAAATATACCTAACATGACTATAAGTTTCTTTGTTATAGATTACTACTAACCTATATTTCTTGATAATCCTAAATAGTTTATAATAATATCTTTCAAGGACTAAAAATTTGCATTACATTGATAAATGAGCTGCATAGGTATAATGCCTTAGACAAGAGTAGAAACATATATACAGCATAACAAGAACAAACTTTAATTTTTATCAATATATAAAATTCCATACCAATGTAAAATATTTGAGACTAATAGTTTTTATTTCATTCAAAAGACTCAATTATCCACCCTTTTACCCCATCATTTCTACACTATATCCTTTTTTTCCTCCAGAAAGAGATCCCTGAATCTAATCTCTGTTGCGCAGCTTTTTCCCTATGACCAATAACAACTTGAAATCAACCTCCTAAATGATAAAAAAAAATCCATTAAATGAACCAAAACCATCCATCTCACCTCTTGGGAATGTGGGTGTTATGTTCTCTAAACTACTTACTATTGTCTGAGAGTGACGATGTTTTTAGGGAAACCTGAGAAAATTGAGATAATGATCAAGTCCTAGGAAAAGGAGCTGTAATATTTGTTGTCCAGTGTTTGTGTAATGTGAAAGTACAGGGTTCATTGGAATTCCTGTCTGGAGCAGTGCATGACGCTGGACCATCTCAGCTAGCAGCTTTGAAGTTGTTCTGGATGCAGAATTTTGAGGAAACTACAACAGAGGCATTCTAAGAGGCTGGATCAGCTGGGCTACTTGTCTCCACTATGTCCGGTCCTTTTCTTTTCCTGAAAATACACAGAGTTTTAAACACAACACACATATCTACATTAATGCAAGTATGGGACATATGGTGTGTACAAGTGAGCTGAAGATGATATTTTGTTTGTTATAGAGCAGGTAAAAGGCATCTGTCAACCATATAAGTCCATTCGGATTGTATAAAACTAACTTCTTTCCTTGCCATATGAAAGGACAGCATGTAATAATAAATCATAAGGACTCTGTAGCCAACAAGATTTATCATGTTTCATCCAGTCTCAAAGCTGTTTCAATAGCAGAGGATCATCATATATGCCATCTGTCCTGTAGTCTTTTTCATGTTTGTAACCTTGGCTACAGTCTATAACTAACATTTTCAGGAGGTCTTCTCCAGTCAAATCTGATCTTTATTAATTTTGAAGAAATCCATAGCTTTTTGTTTCCTGTGAGATAAAAGGCAGAACCTCCACATCAATGCAACACATTTTTAAAACATCCATTTGGAAGCCAAGACATCCCTAAAATATATAAGCTGGTTTAATTCAGCAGTCCCTTCCACAATTCAATGTCTCCCAACAGCTGCCATTCTCTGTTTATTAGCATTCTAAACATTCAAAACCAACAAAGCACCATGTAAGGTGTAAATTCCCTGTGTGATAATATTTTCCATCCATCCATAGATATTTTTTATTAATTTACTATCTTTAAAGACTGCATTATTTTAAACTATTTTTATAACCATCTATATCTATTTTCCTTATTTTCTTTAGCATACTATCTCTGTTCAGAGGGTTGTTTTTTGTTTTTGTTTTTTTCAGTCTGGACCTGACTTTTTGCACTATTTTCTGACTATGTGAGCCAAGCCATAACATGATAGGCCCTCTGCTGCAGGGCTAGCTTATGGTGCTGGTGCTCTGTTGCACAGTAGGGACTCTAAAAAGAGCTTTGCTTCTGTACGCCATGAGCAAGGGGCTCTGTGTACATTCTACAAGATGGTTATCATTTTTAGTAGTACTTTTATGTAAGTACTGCCAGCCCAAAAATAATGACCTAGAGACTTACTATTAATTATAGAAGCATGGCCTTAGCTTAGGCTTGTTTCTAACTAGTTCTTAGAACTTAAATTAATCCATTATTTTTAAAACTACATTCTTCCATGAGGCTTCATCTCTGTACTTTCCATCCTGTTTCCTCCACATCTGACTGGTGATTCCTGCTAGCCTCGATTATCTCCTCCTCCACTCTCGGCCTGGAAGTCTGCCTCTCTGTCTTGCATAGCTATTGGCTATACCACCTTTTATTAAACCAATCACAGCAATCCATCTTCACACAGTATATAAATATCCCACAATACATGATTGTCTGTAACTACTGTTTCATGGAATCCAACCTCATTTTCTCATCTCCTGCTGGTACCACATGATACACATACACTCATAGACATACAAGAGTAAAAACTGCAAAAATATAGCTAAACATCCATATATGAAAGAAAAGAAGTGTGGACTGTATGTTTGTTTTTAATTTAGCTCACTCATGATGATTGTTTTCAGTTTCATCTATGTATCTGCAAATTTCATGATTTCTTTTATTTCTCCTTTTTTAATTTATTATATTTGTGTTTTAATTTTACACATCAGTCATGAGGTCCCCTGTTCCTTCCCCCTCCCGCTCCACCCCCACCTTTTTCCCCAGCCCCTCCCCTCCATTCCCAAAACACCCCTGGGGATTCAATTCAACCTGGTGGATTCAGTACAGGCAGATCCAGTCCCCTCCTTCAAGGCTGAGCAAAGTGTCCCTTTGTAAGCCCATGATTTCATTTTTTTAAGCAGCTGAGTAACATGTCATTATGCAAATGTACCCCATTTTCATTATCTGTTTTTTATCTATTACCTAATCAATTTATGCACATCAGTGTTTTTGCATTCTCTAAGCAATATAAAGAAAATGCAATTTAAACTGCTACATATAGGTAAAAAAAGAGGATCCCGAATATTCATTGAAATATGAATATGTAAAGTGAACCTTTATTTCCAGGTGTTATTGAGTGGGCTCTGTGTGAATGTCCCTGTATAATTTGCTTTCCTTAGAACATCATTTACTGTTACATGTAGAATGTCTAATAATACCAAGACACAAGAATTAGACTGTCCAGCAGAACATATCTACAAATAATTTCATAATTGTTTCTATAATAGAAAACTCTAGAATTCAAATTCCCATCAAACCATACAAGATTAAGGCAATGGATATATTTTCAAATAAATGATTTTACTTTCTTTATAAATATATAATGAAATAGCCATGTACCCTCACTTATAATTTATGTAGCAGAAGTTTTGTTAAATTCCTTACTTATTCAGTCTACTGATATCCAATCAAGTAGATATATATCTCAATGTAGTAAGAGGTTGTATATATACCTACAGGATCATATGAATTCCACCTAAGGCTAAAGACTGGTTTAAAATGATCATTCTCTGATTTATAGAAGCAAAATTATACTTATTTTGATTGTGTCATCTAAAAAAATGAGTTGGTCATTCTATTTTTCAACACATAATAGGCAGATCTACTTAAAAATATTCCTTTTTATTTTAAATAGTATTTTATGTATTCATTAAAAATTATATGTATATTTCTATGTGTGTTGATAATATCTACCCCAATTTCAATATTTATCTCTCCCTACCCCACACAACTTCCTCCCAAATTCATATTCTTTAATTTGTATATATATATATATATGAAATCATCATATATTTAGTTAGTACTACACAACTTTAAATAAACACTTGTTACTGAAATACAATGGAAAAATAAAGATTCATTCATTTAGTCTTCATGCTACAGTATACCTGTTACTAAATATGATGACTAAGACAAACCTCAAAATTAATGAACAGTAATTATAGACATTATCTAGACAAGAAATCAATGAATAAGATGGAAGATAAATCTTTCAATGACGGAAGATTGACTTTACTAGGATCCCGAGTTGACCTGAAAGGAAAGTGAAGGATTCCTTTCCATCTTCCCTGATTTAAATAAATAGTATCTGGTAAAAATTTTCAAAATGAATGTCTTGACAATTGAGAAGTTAGAGTGAGGGGGGGGGGTTGTAGCAATTCATTTGAGAGGGCTGGGGAGCCAGACCAGAGCCATGACAGGTTTCTAATACCCCTTCCAAGGACCATGCCTTAGTTTCCCTTTACTAGAACTGGCTGGAGCTGAGCAAGCAGTTCTCAGGAAGATCACAACTCAGGGGCAACCAATCAGCATGCACCCCACAGCCTTCTGCTGGCTCAACATGTGCCCCACAGTCATCTGCTAGCTTTGTAAAGATAGCTTTTCCTACCCTGTAGCTAAAAGGTCCCTTGTGGTGATATTTTATTTGTGCTCTAACAAATAAAGCTTGCCTAGTGATCAGGGGACAAAGGCAGCTACTATAATAAATACAGAGGTCAGGCAGCTGTAGCACATACCTTTACTAGCATGCAAGAGGCAGAGATTCATCTGGATCTCTGTGAGTTCAAGGCCACACTGGGAACTGAGCCAGGCATGGTGGCACATGCCTTTAATCCCAGCAGTAGTTAACCATAGAGGTCTGAGGTCTGTACACACAGACAGGAAGTAATAGAGCTCAGTGGAAAGAGGAAGTGATGTAGCTGGGCAGAGAGGAAGTAAAATGGCAGGGCACAGAAAGGTATATAAGATGTGAGTATACAGGAAGCAGCTCTTCTGGGCTGAGGATTTCCTAGTGGTAAGAACTTGTAGGTGGCTTGTTCTGTTCCTCTGATCTTTCAGCTATCAGCCCAGTATTGGGCTTTAGGATTTTTATTAATACGACCATTTAGCAATTTGTGTTACAGTCCCTAACCACTACAGCCTCTCACCAATTAGCATCCAGACTAATCTTTCCTCCACCTTCAGATTAATATCTCCTCCTTGGAATGCCCCTAACTGCTTAAAAGGAGCTTTGACCTCCCTTCCATCATAAACCATGATGCCAAAGGAGAAGGAAACAATGAACAAAAACAACAACCAATCATGGTCCTCCCCTCATAAGGGATAGGCGATAGTTTCTGGAGTTAAATTTGACCTCTCTTCACTATTTGCCACCCCAACCAGTTGGAAACAATAAACACTCTTGCTAAATTGCTTACATGACTGTTGGTCTTTCTTGGGGGCTTATCTTGGACCCTAACACATTGTGATAAAAATACCTATTATAATCTAACAGACTAAAACTCTTTCTCAACCTCAAATCCAGAATTAATAATACATCTTGAGGTCACCTAAGACTTAAGACTGCTACCCTACTGTGTACTCAACTTGTTTACTTACCCTGCCTTTAAGACAACAATGTAACTAACAACCTTACTGGCCTTGCATTTTGCATGTAGTTGAGAGGATGGAACAGATGCCCAAACAGACTTCTCAGTCTTCTCTCAGAGATCAGGCCTCAACTTCAGTTTCCTGAGACTGAACAAGCAGTTTCTGAAAGAGCCACAAAGGATAATTAATCCCTGGTTCTCCTGACAAGAGGGACAAGGGAGATAGGATTCACCATGCCTGAGCCATTGAGCAAGCCCCCATAGTCAGTAAGTACTAGGCCTACCAGAATCCACAGCAGCTCAAAGACAAAGCCTGGGACTTGTCCAGCCTTGCCTCTAATAAGCCCCTGACTAACTCTAGCCAATTAGAATGTACCAATATGATTGCCACTTGCTTGAGCCAATCACATTGGAGATGATGTAAGTGTTCTAGGACCTCCCTTTAATTGTGTTTAAAATGAACCTACCCACATATCCTTCTTGGGATCTTCCATTTTGCCTTTGTGTGGGATGGCAGGACCCAGTACATTGGAATATAAATACTCTTACTGATTGCATAAGTGGATGGTGGTCTTTGTGGGAATTCTCTGAGACCCTAACAGTAATATATATTTTCCAACCTTTGCTGTAATGACATATTTTGTCATATTCCATGCCCATGACCCAGGGGTAATACATGCATGTTTACATGTGTATTGTGATAATCATTTTCTGAATACAGCAAACATTTGTTTCAAGCAAACTTATAGAAGGAATACCCAGAAGGAATACAGAATGTAACACACAGATATTGTTTGATAACCAGTAGTGTTTGTAGTAACATTTGTTATTTTGTTCAGTTGGAGTCAGTGACTTTATACCTCATAAAATTCTGCCAAAGTTTTCTGTGAAGTATCCCTTGTCTTTCCCCAATGTGATGTTTTCTTTGCAGTTCAGTAAAAGAGAGTGGAATGCCTTTTTATAGACAGACACAGGGTTTAAAAACAGAGGCAGGGACAGAGTCACAAAAGAGCCTTCAGGCAGCCATAGATTCAAAATTATTTAACAGACAGATAGGGATGATCAAAGACACTGGGACAGTGAAGTAGAGAATTCAAATCTGTGTTCCCTCAGGTAAATGATACGGAGAGGAAGTGCTCTCTTTTCTTTCCTTAATGCAATACTAACAAAGTGCTGGTGACTCTGAGATTGTTATTAATGAATTGAGACTGGTACATATACCCACACAGAAACACACTCAAATATAACACACACACACACACACACACACACACACACGCACACAAACACACACACACACACACACACACACACACACACACACACACACACACACTACTTGTAAACAGGGAACTTGGGTGACACATAAAATTATGTCAGCCTAAGTAGATGTCAGAAGACCTCTAGAACTGGGCTATGAAGCTCTCTTGTTCACTTGGTGTGGTTCCTGTTTTATACTTCACATACTTTTACAGTCCCACAGTGTTAAACTTTATGACTCCTGAAACAAAATCTGATTTATAGAACTGAGGCAATAACACAGTTGTAGAGTACTTGCCAGGTGTGTGAAAGTCTCTGGATATCTGCAGTATCCCTGAAATGAATTTGTATCCATTTATTAATTTTTAGCAAGATAAACGTAAGTTCCTTGTAACTTTATATATTTTACAGTCTGTTACTCATTTCATCATATGTATTAAAAAATACTGTTTTGAAGATGAAGTATATGAATACCCAAAAGACAATGTATTGACCCCAGAAATAATATATTACATGATTTTTATGAGAACTTATTCCTCTATTAGACCATATTTCTGTTATAAATTCAGCCTCTTGGAATCCCTGTCCTTAGGAAAGAATTGAATCCTAAATTAAACTCTGCTAGAATTTAAATTACATCATTAATACTGATAAAATTAATACTGACCTTTTTTACTGCTTAAATATTGCATTGTGTAATGGACATAAAGTTTCTGAAATTTGCATATTTACCATGATGCCAAAGGAGAAGGGAACAATAAACAAAACAGCAATAACCAATCATGGTCTGCCCCTCATAAGGGAAAGGAGATAGTTTCTGGAGTTAAATATGAATACCCTTTGCCCAGGAACACAGATATTCATTGCTCCAAATAACATATCCCAAAGTAGAGACAGTGTCTTGATGTCTTTAGAGTAATAGAACATTAAAAAAAAATCATAAAACATTCTGTTTTTCAAATATATTGGTGGAATCATCAGGCTACAGCAACAGGGAGAAATTCTTACTATAGAACTCAGATGACTCACTGACTCATGTTTAGAGCTTTTGAATTAGTGGAAATTATTGACTCTTATCATACAATTTAAGAATCTTTGCTGCTTGGCACAAAATTGTTAGGTCATATATGGAAGTGGGCATGCTTGGCTATTCAAAAAACAGTTAAGAAAGCCCAAGATGATTTGGTTCTCAATCTGCAGCATTCAACCTCTCTATAGTCAATAACATTTATCAATCAGCCTTTATATATAGTGTTTGACGTAGGTATGAGTTCCCTCCATAAGATTTGGTTCACATTGCCATGCTTTTCTGATGATAAGTGTACTTGGAGACCTTCTCTTCAGCCCCCACCAAGCCCTGTTAGTCCAATAACCCATTTGTAAAATAAACACACAGACATTTATATTATTTAAACTGCTTGGCCATTAGCTCAGGCCTACCATTGTCTAGCTCTTACTCTTATATTTAGCCCATTTCTATAAATCTATACTACAAATGGTGCCCAACATGTTGGCGAGAGTTTCCACCTAAAACCTGAGAAAAAAACATTCTAAAACGGAACTAAAAACAGCTTCCTAGTTGTCTCAAGTTAGCAGCAGCCTGCCAGTTTGAGCTACTATGGCACTTTCCTGGCATGTGCTTCTGACCTGCAGTGTGGTGGGCATGAGGAGTCTACAAGTGGCACTTTACTCTGCTGCATGGTGGATTTAGCCTTTGCTAGTTTAAAAAAAAAAAAAAAAAGATTTCTGGGCTATGTGCTTCTTTGACAGAACTGCATCTGATAGTTGATGGTACACATGGCTCCAGACCCAGAGCTGGTGGTAAACTATACCACCGCCATGTTTGGAAGCTGAGGTGGGCAGAGCCAGCAGCCACAGCAGCGTTTCAGTCTTACAAAGATGGATATTACACAGAGAATCTGGTTTGTGTTGTCTTTTGGATTTTTAACTACAGAAAAAGATTTGATCATAAAAGCTGTTGAGTTAAACAAATATGTAAATTTTAAAGGTACTTTGACTTCAAATTTTGGATATAAGGATATGTTGCTTTGGAAAAGAGTCTCTGTTTTTGTTTCCACAGAAAGCCAGAGGCTGTGGATTTGTTCCAGATTAAGATACATCAGGTTTGATCAGCCAAGACCACCTGAAAGGTCTCTGATGACACCATGGCCCAGATGATCCAACATCCAGAATGGTTTCAAGGCAACTGGCTCAGAGGTTTAACCTCACAGACTACTCCTTAATCCCAAAATTTTCTTTGTGTCCCCATAAGATACAGCGCCCCCCTCCAGCAGGAAGTAGTAAGAAAAACTGTGTCCACATTCCCAAAATTATCAAACTGCCTTTGGAGATGGAATTGGCTCACTCCTTCTCTAAATCCAGGCATATTGCTAAAAGAAAAGGTTAAGAGATTCTTGTGTCCCAAATCAGAAGAGTCCTCTGGTGTGGGACAGAGAAAAACCAATATTTTTATTTAAATCGGGTTGATTATAAATGTGATCTCTTTCTAAAGAAAAGGGGATTTGATATAGATATAATAGGATGAAAGGGGAGATTAATGAACTTTTAAAGAGCAACAACTTGTTTAAAATGTTTTATATTGGTATTGATTTTAGTCTATTGATACAAACAAAGTTAATTTTGTTATACTGTGTATATTTCTACTCTTGTTTAAGGTATTATGTTTACAAAGCGCATTTAAAATTGTAATGAATAATTAAAAATAGATTAATAATTAGTCATCTATGATAATCATACTTGTAGCCATGTTAGTTAAGTCTTCTAGGTATACATAGAGATATTTCAGATAGATAGGTAATCTTCAAACACTTCAAAGGACTACACAATATGGCATTTAAAATATTTTTAAAATTTAGATTTTCTGGACAGTGAGACATGTCTGCTCCTGACAGCACCAATTTACTTCAAAGAGGAGGATGGGCATTGAAGACACTTCATATGGAGTTTATCTTCTTCTTGACAAAAATAGCCATTTGGGCAAGAAACTGTTCTTGCCTAGACTGCTTGATCGACTGGACATGCAGGACCCATAGAAAGGTGAACACTGAACTTCGCTTGACAAAATGGTCCTTCAGGTTCCTGCTTCTCAGAAGAAACTGCCAGACATTCTAGAGGACACTAAAAAAAGTGACCATGAGACTCTAGACCTGTGGGCTGAAGACAGATGCCCCAACTTTACAAAGGAAGATTAGGTGATTGTCCAGGCTGCCAGCTGTCTCTGTCTATCCTACAAGACTCCCAAAAGTTGCTTGCATCCTTCTCCTGGTTCTCAGGTAATATTATATCCTTCTGAGGTCTTTCATGTGCTTGAAGCCTAGATAGTTAATAATTTCCTCAGTTATGATAAAAGATAAGTTAGATATAAAACCTTAGACTCACAAATATAAGATAGATAAGATACCTTCTTTAATATTGTAACTGTAATTCTTGCTTGATAATTGTTTTGTTATCTGAAATTTTACTATATAAAAGTTAAAACTTTGCTTTTTGAAAAAAAAGGGGGGGGAGTGCTATGGAATGTTTTGTATGTCAAATGTGTTGCTCTGATTTGTTAAAATAAATAAAGTGCTGATTGGCCAGTAGCCAGGCAGGAAGAAAAGGGTAGGCAGGACAAGAAGAAGGAGATTTCTGGGATATGGAAGGCTGGGGGAGAGAGATACTGCCAGCTGCCGCCATGACAAGAAAGAGACAAGGTACTGGTAAGCCACGAGCCACATGGCAAAGTATAGATTAATAGAAATGGGATAATTTAAGATAAAAGAAGTAGATAACAAGGAGCCTGCCATGGCCATACAGTTTATAAGTAATATAAGTCTCTGTGTGCTTACTTGGTTGGGTCTGAACAACTGTGGGACTGGTGGGTGAGAGAGATTTGTCCTGACTGTGGGCCAAGCAGGAAAACTCCAACAACAGATAACAGTTCCAAAATAGGAAAGGTGAATCCTGAGGTCTGTAGTATACACACCATTTCACTTAGTTTGGGTTTTGTTAAAATTAGTTTTCTATTTGTTGAAGAAGAGAGAAATATCAAATTCTCTGATATAATAAAAGTTAGTTTCAGATGGTACATTTGTTTTTTATATTAATATTCCTAATCAACATCCCCTTTCTCCAATGTGCGTGTTCTCTTTGTCAGAGACGGTAAGGTCTTTGTACATTTCCAGATGTCATCCTTTTCCAGTTGTGTCTTTTCTATTTAGTCACTGCTTTTTATTACTTTACCATACGTAACTCTTGATGCTATTTTTCCTTTTCACCTCTCACCTTCTGGTTTTGCCATTCAATTACCTATGTTTTTTCCTTGGATTTATGGGGTAAACTTTTATAATTTTATGTAGGGAGAATGTAACAGTAGAATATGCATCTCCCTTCCTGGAGTCCAGTGTTCAGAACCCTGTAAGGAAATGTGAGAGAAGACAGTAAGGAGAATTCATAAATTAGTAAATAAGAGTGGGGCTGAAGAAATTAGAGCATCAGAGAGAAAGATAACGAAATTCAATTCTTCAGGAAATTGAAGGAGTGATGAATTAGCAGCTGGGAAAAAAAAAAGTGTTGTGTGTCTCTAACGTCAGCATCATTTCTGTTCAGTGAGTAAATTCCTCAAGGCTTCTAAATACATTACAGTCCAGTCCAAATGCTGGACAAACCAGTTACTGGGATTGATCGAGACTGACTTTGAGACTGTCCTTCAGGTGCCTCAGAGAGCGATTTGAAACAAGTGCTGCTTCCTGGTTCCCCTGTGTTTCTTAAAGCTGCGAGTGAACATCAATAATATGAATTCCATTTTAATTTTTCTGTAAGGGATTTTATTTATAGGGCAATTTTGAGTGCAGTGTCTTGTCGGTATGAAATGATTGCCAACTCAGGCAGCCGTTAAAGTTTACAGCCTAGGCCTTCCTTCAAGGTGCACTATGGATATTACTTTCCAAAGTAATTTGTAATATGAAGTGAAAAATGTATGTTAACTCTTTGCAAACATCCCACTTAGACAAAGAAATTTTAGCCATTTTTTACTGATGCTGTGTTTGGCTAAGATAACAAAATGCAGTATTAAAGCTTGTTTTTTATTGACTTTATAAATTAATGATTCCCCCAGTAGCAAGTGAACATTACCTCACAGATTTAATTGAAGGAAATGATTATTTTATTTCATTTCAGCTATCCTGCCATTACTGTAACCCTCACCCACATGCTGTGATAAACTACCGAAGCTGTCACATTTTTATGAGCTTCTTGGGCAAACGTATATATATATATATATATCCACTCAGCAGCCAGTCTCCAAACTCCTACACAAATTTAAATAATGAGATTCCTAAGATATAACCTAGTTAGTAAAAGGTTCTAATCAGAATGGAACCTGATCTTTCAAAGTTCACATCTGTTCATCTAAAAGCTGCAGGGAACATCTTGCTGGACTGAAATATCTCTAAGCCACAGACTCATTTCCTTGCTGAGGCTAAGTTATTTCTTTACGCATTTCTCCTTGTTACTATTGCAATATGTGAATGATAGGAATATAGTGTTCACTTTGAGCGACAGAAGGGATCCAGTCTGGCCCATAGCTAAATACAGAATCAAAGCATTCCAATATTCTGATTGAAAAGGGCCATTTAATCATAACTCATTAAGACATAGCTTTGATTTCTATTTTATTGCATATGAAGACACTTCCCAGAGAATACTGCATTATTTTATTTTCTTGATATATTATTTATTAGCATATATCAAACATAAGTATTAGTGGCTGTCTATATGACAGACAAACAACTATGGGCTTCTGTGTGAACCATTTTGAGGTTTTAAATTTCAAGAAATATTTGCAAAATTTACTTTATATTGTAGTATTTAAAATACAGCTAAATTTTTTCTAGCTCCATCCATTTGCCTGCAAACCTCATGATGTCATTGTTTTTCTCTGCTGAGTAGTACTCCATTGTGTATATGTACCATATTTTCTTTATCCATTCTTCAGTTGAAGGGCATCTAGGTTGTTTCCAGGTTCTGGCTATTACAAACAATGCTGATATGAACACAGCTGAGCAAAAGCCTATGTGGTATGATTGAGCATTCCTTGGGTATATGCCCAAGAGTACTACGGCTGGGGCTTGGGGGAGATGGATTCCCAATTTTCTAAGGAAGCACCATATTGATTTCCAAAGTGGTTGTACAAGCTTGCATTCCCACCAGCAGTAGAGGAGACTTCCCCTTGCTCCACATCCTCTCCAGCATAAGATGTCTTCTGTGATTTTTATCTTAGCCATTCAGAAAGGTGTAAGGTGATATATCAGAGTTGTTTTGATTTGCATTTTTTGGATAATTAGGGATGTTGAGCAATTCCTTAAATGTCTTTCAGCCATTTGAGCTTCCTCTGTTGAGAATTCTCTGTTTAGTTCTATAGCCCATTTCTTAATTGGACTGTTGGGCATTTTGATGTCTCATTTCTTGAGTTCTTTATATATTCTGGATATCAGCCCTCTGTCAGATGTGGGCTTGGTGAAGACCTTTTTCCATTCTGTGGGCTGTCACTTTGTCTTTTTGACCGTGTCCTTTGCTCTACAAAAGCTTCTCAGTTTCAACAGGTCCCATTGATTGATTGTTTCTCTCAGTGTCTTTGCTACTGGTGTTATATTTAGAAAGTGCTCTCTGGTGCCAATGTGTTCAAGACTACTTCCCACTTTCTCTTCTATTAGGTTCAGAGTAACTGGATTTATGTTGAGGTAGACAGCTGGCAATGATCGAGAGAAAGCCTGATCTGACCTACTCTGGTGATCAGATGGCCAAACACCCTAACTGTCATGCTGGAACTCTCATCCAATAACTGATGGAAGTGGATGCAGAGATCCTTGGACAGGCCCCAGGTGGAGCTCCAGGAGTCCAATTGTTAAGAAAGAAGAGGGACTGTAAGAGTGTGAATTGTTGAGACCAAGATTGGAAATAGCACAGGGACAAATAGCCACACTAATGGAATGGACAACCAATAGCAGGGCTCCTTCAATGGACAGAATAAGTATTCCTTTCTCAGGATCCATTACTTGCCTGCAGTTCTTTCTCCAGAGGTGGGACTTCACAAAATTTCCCACTCCCACATTAACATGTGCACTGATAGGGTGAATTTTATGGTCATATTTATGCAGCCATTTCTAGAATATACTGTTTCGTAGTAGACTTCTTGGTATTCTTTTCTTAAATCTTTCTACCTCCTCCTCTGCTTTGTTCTTTGGGCTTTGATGCAAGAGCTGTAGTATGAATGCATCTGTTTGGGTGGGGCTCACCATGATCTGTGGATTCTACATTGTGTCCAGTTGTAGTTTTATTGGTTTCCTTTTGCTATAAATGGAAGCTTTTTAATAAGGGGTGGTATCTCCACTTATCTGTAATTATAAAGATAATATTAGGATGTGGTAAGGAATTCTCATGCTAGAGTTACAGTTAGTTGTAAACTGTCTGACATGAGTGTTTGGAATGAAACTCGGGATCTTTGTAAGTACAGCAGGAACTCTTAGCCACTGAAGCATCTCTATGGCTCCTAGTTACTATTTTTTAAACCCTCCTTTCAAACGTTGAAAGTAATCTATACGATGACAAAGAAAGCAATTCACAATCCAAATAACATCACTTGAGATATTAATAGACTTATTATTAAAACCTCAAACAGCATCTTTATTCCTTTTCATTATTTTCATCAAATATAAAAAGATAAAATAATACGTTTAATTCAAAAAGTGAATTAATGATTTGGAGGACCTTTATGCATCTTTTTAAAATTTATAGAATGTTAATCAAATAGTAAGGTTTACATTATTTCCAAATGGTATATATAGCTTTTATTCCCCCCAATATAAAAGATATAGCCTATATAATGAGTACTATTTGTAGACCTTTTATTATTTGATAAAATTTTAAACAATTTTTGAATGTAATCAATGTCTTTGTCACTGTGACAGAGACTTTAGGTTTATAGTCTTAATCATGGTGCTTTCTGAATTCTTGTCTACATTAAAAAATATTATAGAAATGTTGCTTACATCCATAACCATCAGAGCAAAAGCAAACATGGAGAACAGGCACTGGAATACATTTTTTGTGATTAGGATAACACACTCTGGATTTAGATTTAGGAATTTGTGGTCAAAGGAATTTTTAGCTGTAATGTTAGGTTATTCTTTTTGTCACAATAGCTGTTCTAATAAATTTAAGCTCTTTAAGCAATGGTAGAAAAGGTGCTGGTCATAGCTCCCAGGGTAAAAAGCTAATTGTGTCTGGAGGATATTGACAGAGAGACAGGCAATGGATTCTAACAAGTTATCTGTGGCTTTTACATTAAGCCAGCTTGTGGAGAGATTTAAGACATGCTAGCTGTATACCTTTGCGTATGGTTCTCTCTACATTTGGCAATAGTGTGAGTCACCACCCACTGTCAAGTGCTGCTACTTGCAGTATTTATAAATAAGAACCCTTACTAAAATGGTGAAATATATTATTCAGTAAAGTGGTTGATACAGAAGAATGATTACTAGCATTTAAATTTCCTGTACCTACATCTAAAGCCAGGCATGGCATCACACACCTACAATCACAGTACTATGTGTATGGCCCCCTAGGCTCCACGTGCACATAGAGTGTGTGTGTGTGTGTGTGTGTGTGTGTGTGTGTTATGTATGTGTGTGTATGTGTGTACATATATATGCATATAAATACATACAAATATATGTGTTGTACAGGGTTTGAGTTCAATGATTAATTTTAATGAAAAAAAAGTAAAAATTAGATTTCCAAAAGTAGTCATATTCTTATAACTTAAAGGATAAAAATTTACTCTGTATCTATCCAGGAAATGCTACAGTATACTTGTAGTAGTTCATTTATTCACTTAATATTAATTTCACATTTTTTTATATATATATATATATATACATAATGCTTAGTAATATAAATTTGGAATGGATCCCATAATAAAAGGGCATAATACAAATGAGAGGAATTTTTACATTTATTATCTGATAGTTTGATTCTGAGAATAGTTATCATCAGCAAATAAATTGAGTGACAGCCTATTAAATCACAAATTTCTTTATAGATAATCAGTAAGTTTCTACATTAAACTATTAATATCCTTCAATAATAAAATTTAGAGAATCAAGCTTTTATATATTTTATCATTGTGATTGTGACATGTAAAGACTTATGGAAATGGGCACTGGTTTTTAGTACACACATACACTCATACACACACACATACACACACACACACACACTCATATATTGGGTAGAGATAGAAGCAATATGTAGAACTTCATTTTATTATGAATTACTTGAAATTTTATAGGACTTAAAATACATTTAATGATTCACCTGTAATCACTGTAACAGAGTAACTGGATCATCTCCTCTGCCATTGGATAATTTTGTTATATTGTTTAGGAAATCTGGAATGTATTGATAAAGATGGTGATTTTCATGATTATAATAATTGTTAAAATCTATGTCTCTAAACTTTATATGTGAGACATGAGATTCATTATACTAAAACAACTGAAAATTAGATTATAGAAATTTTCTAATATAAGATTATTTAGTATACATTTTTGCACATTTATCAACAAATTATCATATTTACCTGTCTATATGTACTATCTAATCTACTTGTCTTACCTTACACTTGATTTCAGAGTTGTGACAAAAGAGCTGTAACTAGCAATGGAAGAAAGGCTTGTTTTTGTATACACTCTCAGAGGTTTTGCTGCCAAACATGTTTGTGCCTCTTTGTCTCTCCAGTGAAAATTATGGTGACAGGAGCATTCATCCGAGAAAATTGCTTACATAACAGCATCTAGGAAAGAGAGGGAAGGAGAGATAAGATGAGGCCAAGGAACTCTCCTTTTTCCAAGGAAAGACTTTGATCACTTCTTTATCATATCTCTCACACTTCCCATTCAATTGTCAATCATGCATCCATAGATTAGGTCTGCGCCCAAACCAGTTATCAAGGCCCCAAACTTTCAACACATGCACTTCCTTGAAGAAATTTTGAACAAACATATGAAACTTTTCATCTGTCTGCCATCCATCTATAAATTCGTTGATCTGTTCTCCATCTTTGAACTAGTGCATATCTCCTGTAAACTGAGTGTATCTACCTAGATCAACAGTATGAGAGCATTTTATATACTTGGGAAATAAGAAAATGTTGATTATTTGAGTATGTTTAATAACAGAACACTCTATTAAAATTCCATAGTATATAAATTAATGCTACCATGCAAATTAATAGAAAATTTAAGGGTTTATGTACCAGATATTAATTTCTCCACAGTTCTGCAAGTTAAAGTCTTGGCAAAGCTTTGTAAATAAACACATCTTTTCTTCTTCTTATAAGGGTATTGACTGTGCTTGATTTTTTTTAATGAAAAGAAAT
This sequence comes from Onychomys torridus, assembly GCF_903995425.1. NCBI lineage: Eukaryota > Metazoa > Chordata > Mammalia > Rodentia > Cricetidae > Onychomys > Onychomys torridus. Next base: position 53,955,286 of record NC_050457.1, on the reverse strand, counting down.
TGTAAGAAAAATATATTTCCTTTCAGCATTCACTTACCAGACAATAATCCATAATTCCAGAGAAGCTATCTAACAAGGAAGTCCCAAAGAGGAATGCAGGAATCGCCTTTGGAAGGGGAAACAGATGAGAACTCCATGAGCAAAATGGGGGTGAGGGATGGGCAATGGAGGGTAGGGGACAGGGGATGAAAACATAAGGGAATGGGATGGTCGAGATGGAACAGAGATGGAATGGGAAAGCAATGAGAAAAAATACCATCATTGGGATAGACAGAAACCTGGTGCTACAGAAGTTACCAGGAATCCCCAAGGATAATCCCAGCTTAGACTACTAGAAATAGTGGAGAGGATACCTGAATTGAATTGGCTTGCCCAGGTGATCAGATCCGTGAATACCCTGTCATCCCAGAGCTTTTCCCCAACAATTGATGGAGACATATGCAAAGATCCACTGCCAAACACCGAACAGGCAGAGCTACAGGAGTCCAGTTGGAGAAAGAGAAGGGATTCTATGAGCAAGTGCATCAGGATCATCATGGAGAAATCTGCAGAGTCAACCAAACCAAACTAGTAGAACTCATGAAATTTGGATCAATGACTGTGAAGCCTGCATGGGACTAGATGAGGCACTCTGCATGGTGAGACAATTTGGTAGCTTGGTTTACTTAGGTGGGGGATGGTGGTAGAATCAGAATTCATCCCTGGTGCATGAGGGGACTTTTTGGAGCCCACCACCTATGATGTGACACCTCATACAGCTTTGAGGCAGGAGGAAGGGCTTGCTTGGACTTGCCTCTACTGGATGTGCCTCCCCATGGGAGGCCTTGCCTTCTTATGATGAAGAATAAAAGGTGGTTTGGGGTGGAAGGCTGGGTGTGGTGGAAGGAGGTAATAGGGGGATCTCAAATTGGTGTGTAAAATGAAAAAAAAAATTCTTAATAAAAAATGAAAAAAATGTATTTCTAAAAGTAGTCATATTCTTGTACCTTAAATGATAGAAATTTAGTGTATATCCCTGCAGGAAATGCTGCAATCTATTTGTGGTTCTACTTATTTACTTAATAAAAATTGTATACATTTAGTGATAAAGTATGTTGTTTATATATATGGTTATATAGGTTGATAGATTGCAAAAGAGAAGTGATATGTCTTCCACATTTCAAGGCTTCTTACTATAAAAGCAAAGAACAGGGAATTTTTACATAAAAAAAAAAACAAAGGTAACGCAACCCCCAGTTTACTAATTTGCCTTACTTAGTAGAAAATTAAACATGTTTGTAACTTTGATACAGGAGAGACTTTTCCAGTATGAATACAGTCACTTACAAGTGTTAGGTTCTTATTCTCCAATACAGACAATATATAGCATTTTCCATTTACTTGATGGTTACTTGTCAAAGAATGACACCCAAGTTCTCTGGAAAGATAGCTTTGTGACACAAAACTTTGCCAGCTGGTTTCTAAGAGTTTCACATATCAAAAAAAGAGAGAGCATGACATGTATTCCAAATCAAATGCCTTAAGGAAAAGTACTGATGATTCCTCAGATGATATTAAATACAGTTTAGAGGGAGAAATGAATCCTAGAGGAATTAGCTTATATGAGGTCAAGTTAACTTGAAGAGACCCTTAAGCCATTCTTGAAGAACGTTCATGCTTAACTTCATTCCTAAACAGAGAAGTCCCGAGTTTTTAGTCAGTAAATTCAAAAGGAATCCTGGAGTACACAACTAGAAACAGCAAAATCTTGTACCATTCATGTCACTAGCAAAGAAATGAAAGTCTACTTTCAGACAGATAATATCAGTTCTTTCCTACTGTACGTCTTCATGCTTTGATTAAAAAGCTAGTTACATATAAACTTGTTTTTGTTTATAGTCATAAATGACATTTACTCTGTAAATGACAATGTCTGAAACTTAGGTAGGCTCCATAGCATAATTTGGTGAGCTATATTACCAGGTTGATAAAACATTGAAAGAATTGTGTTCCTTATCCTCCCACAATCGACAGGGGATCATATTCATGAACATGACCAACCTAAGTGAAACAAAATTATGTGTCAGTACTATGACTTTTGTTCTTCTAACATACAGAGTTGGTAACAGGCCTATTTGGAGTCTAATACATAATTAGTTCCCCAAAATTCATCCCCTTCAGTGTAGACATCCTTAAGTCTTACACTAAGAATACAGGGATATATAGTTAAAAATTATTTCTTCTAACTGAATATGTAATCAGTTTCTTTTGCTGTCTATCTTCTTTTAACTTCTGTGTATGTGTGTATGTGTGTGTGTGTGTGTGTGTGTGTGTTGTGTATCCATGCTCATGTAGATGCAAATGCTCATGGATGCCAGAAGAGAATATTGGATCACCCTGAGCAGGAATTACAGGTAGTTGTTAGCTTAGAACCAAATAAGAATCGATATGGATGCTGAGAACCAAACTACAGTCTTCAATAAAAGCAGCAAGTGATCTGAACTGCTTGGCTATCTCCACAATCTACTTCTTACCTAATCAAATAATTTGAGAATGAGTTGCTCCTGTGTACAACACATCACAGAAACTTACCAGGTTATACATGTTTGCATACACAACACACATTTTTTTTAAATAATGAGGATGAGATCATAGGTCACAGGAAAAGTTATTGGTGATGTTATGAATATCAAATGTCTATCAATTAATGAATATTTAATAGTTCTTGTACTGCTATAAGTTTCAAATTTATGCAGATAATTTCAAAAGGGGATGCATTAAGAAATTTGAAGATACAAATCACAACAGTGAAAATAATAATTTGCTGTTTTCCTAATTGGAGCTATAAGAGCTGGAGATGGACAAGCACAGGCAATGAACTGAATCAAGGTGAATTATGCAAAGTTACTAATCCCTCCATTTGTCACACTTGGAGATAATCTGCTGTTTTTAGGTGATTATCATTACCTTTTGGTATCCACATCTAGGATGGCAACCATTTCTGATATTCCTAACACTGAACGCTACCTAATGCCTTGTAAGCTGTCCCAGTATATACAATGATTCATGGCTTTATTTTAGACCCCTTGAATATTCATGATTATAATTTATACAGAATAAATGTTGTATTAATGAATTTATATACTGTAAAGAATACAGATGGCAAATATGGCAATTTGGAATAGAAAATATTCAAAAATAGTTGATGTACTTTGAATATGAATCATCATATGAAACAAATGAGAAAATAATATTTCTGAGCAGTTATAGTTATGGCATTAGCAATACAGATAGGGTCATAGAGAAGTGCTGTCATTATCTTTTTATTGTATTCATGCCCATGTTTTTAAACTTTAGTCAACTTAGTATTGTATTTAATAAAATGCTTTACATAGATTGTCTAGAGTGAAACACACACTTGAATATATTACCTCATGATGTTGATGAATGTACCTTATGATCATCAAGGTGGAAACAAAATAATATCAAAAGGCAATATAATTAGCTATAAACAACAAAGTAACTGAAAACAAAATAGATTAATAAAATCAATCAATTTAATTAAATTTAAGGCTGAGTATATTTGTACTCTAGAGTATTTCATTTATTTATTTTCACTGAATATATGGGTTTAAGGTCTCTTTTTATTTTTTGTGATTGCTCATATTACTATGTAAAGACTATACATAGCCAATTCCCATGCCTTATAGTTGAGCTAGAAATGTCAGCTATCACCAACAAACATTTCCACAGTTACAGTATCATAATTACAAGAAGAGAGAGTTGAAAGAATGATACAGAATCTGATCTTGTTCATTGACAAGTTATACAAACATTTCTGTCTTTTTATGGTATGCAGTGTTAATAAAATTAGTGATAAATTTCATTAAAGAATTTCATATTTGTTCAGAATATGGACTGTGTTTCTTCATATGACACAATTCTATACATGGAAGAAGATAGATGAGAACAAGCCCCTCATTAAAAATGTTTGAATCATAGGTATAATCCATTCCTAAGTTCAGAGCTTTCCTGACTGTAATAATCTCCTTGGTCCCCCTTTTCAATATGGCAGGTTTGGGATATAAGTTTGCAATTCATGAGTTTAGAGGAACACATTTAAGCTAAAAGAATAAGTTTATATATCTCAAGGATGTGAGTTCTCTAAATTGAGACTGATTAAAGTTCATCTGGGGATTTGTGTAGAGAACGTTGGTTCCTACTTGTATTTTCTGTTATCATGACTTGTTTTTGTGTTGATTCTTAAACAGAGTTTAGGATTTACATCTGTAATGAATTACTCTGTGGTGCTGATTCTGCCCATGTATTGTCACCATAGAAGTCTTGAAATTAAAAAGTGCAAAGCAGAAAGCTATTTTAAAGATGTAACATTAGAAATATGACTCTCCAAAAAGAGACTACAAATTCAATTAAGAATTTGGAGAAAAGAAAATGTTTGCTAATGGTTAAGATGGAGAAAAATTAGTATGCTCACTCTGAAAACAATTTAGAAACCCTCACAACATAAAGAACTATTGAATGAATGACTAAGGATTTATCCAAATAAATTGCTGTGTGTAAGAAACACCCCAAAATCTGTTTATTGTAGTAGTATTTACAAAGTCTCTGTCATATTTTGTTATCTTTTTTTTTTTTCTTTTGCCCCTGATTGGGTAGACATTTAGTCACAAAGGAAAAGCAATCTCATGGAAAAATATAAAAACATTCATAGCTAACATATAAGAAATTTCATTTTACTCTTATATGTAATCCATTGCAGAGCCAAGCATCTATGTCTTGATGCTTGAGAGAGAGAGAGACAGAGAGACAAAGAGACAGAGACAGAGAGAGACAGAGACAGAGAAAATGCTTACATTGACAGGCTTCATCTTCCCTTTTAATTCTTTCACATGCTCAGATAATTAGAAATGCTACTTTCATTCAGTGTGTTGCTCCTCTCTGAAGAACATTCACAGACACATGGAGAGGTTCACTTTACCAATCTCCTAGGCATTTCTCAATCCAATCAAGGTGAAATTAAGACTCACCATGACTATGACAAGAAACAGGAATGACCTAAATGTTCTGCTATCACATTTTCACTCAATATCATAGAAGTCTGTGGTAGGGGAGGAAAGTACTCTACAAGGTGAAAGATTTATTTTCTCAGATTTTATATTTAGATATGAGTAATATATACATAAAGCACTTCTTTCTTGATGGATATGTATCATTACTTCCACTCCTTTATAATATTGGTGTTCAAAATTTTTAATTAAGTTTGTTTTAATTATGTCTTATTGTTAATACAATTTTCAATGTCACATTTTGCAAACATGGTTTGAGAAACTGTTGTTCTTTCACTGGACATGCTACTCTCCAAATATTTCAAATGCTTTGGAGAGTTTGATTATCATCTACATTTCTCATTTTTGCACCTGCTAGTACTTAATGTTTTCAAATATCCAAGTCACAATCACTTGAGAATATTTACAAACATGAAATTTTCAAAAAAACACCCTGGTTGTACTCTTCAATAAAAATAAAAATCATATTCTCTTAATGCCTATGTGATATTTTGATAGTACTTCCACCATTTAAACTTAGTTTGGAAATCAAGGTAACATACCCATCACTTTCACCTAGTGACTGTTTTGTTGATGGCATGAACACTTGAGATAAACTCTACTAGAATCTTTGGGCCATATTTGTATTTTATGGATTCATGATAAGTGAACAAAATGCACCCCATTTTAAGAAAATTTCCCTGTTCTCACAATGTTTTCTTTTTCCATTTTTATTAATTCTTTGAGAATTTCACGTCATGCACACTAATTTCACTCATCTTCCAGTCCCTTTATATCCACCCCTCATTCTCATAGTGTCCCCCAAAGAATGGCTAAAAAAAGAATAAAAATATGATAAAAATAAACATTAATAAAAATGTTAAAAAGAAAAGAAAAAATTTCTCCTCTGTCTGTCCCACATCTCCATTGCCTCTTCATTCATCTTAGTGGCACTGGGAGCTGCTGTGTATCATGCAATACATCCTTTTGTCTAACCAGATTTACTTGCAAGTGTTCATTTTGTAATGAGTGGTTGGTTGGTCAGGTTTAAGTCTTTGGTACATCATTAATACTGGACCCCATCAACATTTATCTCCTACAACCTGCTGTTGCCCTGAGTCATGGAGATCCTGCAGCTGTGGTTCCACACAGTCAGTCCCTTCACACACTCCAGAAGATAGTAGATGTGGTAGTTGTTGGGGTGTGCCAACTCCAAACCCTGGATGTGTGCCTAGATTGCAGCTGAGGCTGTCAGTCCGTTCTTCTCCGACAATGGGGAAAGAAACAGCTCTCCCAGGCCCATGGTGAAGGGTGGGGTGAGCTTTCCCCAAGTGTGAAGGGCTAGCTCTTCTATTAGGGTCAGGGACAGCTTTCTCATGTAGAGTCCATTGTCCTATAGATGGGAGGTTCAGGATTAGCTCACCAGGGCCCTCAGGCTTCAACACATGGTTTGCATGGACCCTGAATCAATATGAGAAATGGACATCCATACAGAGCCTAGCTGCTGTAGGACCATGGACCCAGACATGGTCATTAGCAGTGTCAGCATCTTGGGACCAGATGTTGCCATGGGTAGGAGTTCAGGCCACTCAGATAGGCATCATCATGACTGTAAGGTGACCCTCCTGTCCCTACACAGCCCCAGTGGGGTTTAGACCCTGGACAGCCACAGGAACTCCACCAGTTACAAGCATCATGTATATTAGCCCAGATCCTGCCTGTGGTAGGGCAATAGACCCAGATATGGTCCCTGGTCACAATTCAAGCCTGAATGACTCTATGACCCCAGGCAGCAGCCAAGGCCTTTCAGATCAGGAAGGTCATTGCAGTGGCATGGCCTAGGGCACCTATGTGGTCATATGTGGCTGTCTGACATCATGTATTCTTACCCCTCACATTAGTAATGGGGGCCATGGACATCGACAAGAATCATGGTGGTGGTAGGGCCAGGGACCTAGATATGGCACTTAGCAGCAGCACAAGACCAGATGATACCATGTCCCCAGATGGCAAGCAAGCCTCCAACATTTAGCCTGTTCTTCACAGTCTTTACCTCTTCAGGTCCATCTCTCTCTATAAGACATAAGCCTCTCTCTTCTGCTATGGATATTGCTCTTTATAAATAAAATGCTGTTTGGCCAGTGGCCAGGCAAGAAATATAGGTGGAACAAGAGAGAAGAGAATTCTGGGAAGTGGAATGCTGAGTAGAGAGACCATTACAAGGAAAATGTAAGGTACAGGTAAGCCATGAACCAAGTGGCAAAGTATAGACTAATAGAAATGGATTAATTTAAGATAGAAGAACTAGATACCAAGAAGCCTGCCATAGCCATACAGTTTATAAGCAATATAAGTCTCTGTGTGCTTACTTGTTTGGGTCTGAGCAACTGTGGGACTGGGGAGTAAGAGAGATTTGTCCTGACTGTGGGCCAGACAGGAAAACTCTAACTACAAATGGCGCCCAACGTATTGGCAAGAGTTTCCACCTAAAACCTGAGAAAAAAAGATTCTAAAACAGAGCTAAAAACAGCTTCCTAATTGTCTCTCTCAAGTTAGTGGCAGCCTGATGGTTTGAGCTACTATGGCGGATTCCTGGCATATGCGTCTGACCTGCATTGTGGCGGGAATGAGGAGTCTACAAGTGGCACTTTACTCTGCTGCATGGTGGATTTAGCCTTTGCTAGTTAAAAAAAAAAAAAAAGTTTCTGGGCTATGCACTGCTTTGATAGAACTGCTTCTGATAGTTGATGGTACACATGGCTCCAGACCCAGAGCTTGTGGTAAACTGTACCACTGCCACTTTGGGAAGCTGAGGTGGGTGGAGCCAGCAGCCACAGTGGTGTTTCAGTCTTACAAATATGGATATTACACAGAGAATCTGCAGCCATGGCCATACAGTTTATAAACAATATAAGTCTCTATATGCTTACTTGTTTAGGTCTGAGCAACTATGGGACTGGCGGATAGGAGAGATTTGTCCTGACTGTGGGCCGGGCAGGAAAACTCTAACTACACTCTCCCACCCATAATCTACCATACATGCGCTCACCATAATGATGCCTTACCATGGCCCATGGCTTCTTTCCATCTTTCCTGAACAAAGGTTTCAGACAGTACATTGTACTTATTTGCTTTACATTTCACAAAAAAGATCATGAACTATTATTCATTCTTTGTCTAGAGTATTTCACTGAACATACCACACATCCAAGTCATCAAAAGGGCAAATATACTGACAGTATTCCCCCAATTGAACACTCATGAGAAGAAATTTCATTTCTAATTTAATCTTCATTTTTTTTCTGAATTAATTGATTTGAGAATCTGAGTTAAAATTACTGGAATACAGACCTTCAATTAAACCAAGTGGTTATTCACATCAGATAACACATGTAAAAGATAATTCCTTCTTATTCTTGTTAGGGTCCAATAGAAGTCCTAAAGAAAGACCAACAGTCAGATATGCAATTTAGCAAGAGCATTCATTTCCAGCATGATGGGGTGGCAAATAGTGACTCTAAAGGGGGTTAGCAAACTCCTTTTAAGCAGAATTAGGGAATTCCAGAGAGGAGGGATTAATCTGGTGTTGAATGGTGGAGGAAAGATTACTCTGGGAGTTGATTGGTGTAAGGCTGTATTGGTTAGGGGCCCATTGGTGGTGGTGGTGGGGTACAGTGTCTATAGGCTTGTTGACTAGAGGGTAGGGAAAGCTATCTTTAGCTAGCAGAAGTCTAGGGGATACCTGCTGAGCCAGCAGAAGAGATTTGGGGGCCTGCTGAGCCAGCAGGAGGCTTGGGGGCACCAGTTGATTGGTAGCCCCTAAGTTGTGGTTTTCCTGAGAATTGCTTGCTCAGCTCCAGTCCATTCCAGTGACCTGAAACTAAGGCCTGGTCCATGCCAGGGCTGCTAGAGGAGCCTATGAACGCCCTAGCTTGGCCATCCAGCCTGTTCAATTCTTTAATTTAATCAAAATTTATTAAGAGACAAACTAGATGTTAATGTTTGACTTTGCAAAAGTCACTTTGGGGAACAAGGAGAACATAGGTAATTTTTCAGAATACTGTGACTTATCAATTCTCACTGGAAAAACAAATTTATCTTCTTTAATTACATTAGCAAATATTGACCAGTAGACACTAGTAATCCTAGCATTAAAGTAGTTGAGACAGTGCTGCGACCACCTCGACCAGCAAGGAAGACGTGACACCAGGCTCTTCTTTCAGCAGTTTACTCAGGAACCTTGAACTATCTTCTGACTTCTGACCCTGGGGAAACCCGCTCACAGCCTTAAGTAATCAGTGGGTAGCCAACCCTGATATGCCACGTGGGCACTACCAATAGGTCTAGGTGCATGTAAGCAAGCCAGATTCTCAGCCTTAGCCAATTAAGGAGTTGTTTATCTCAGAGAGCGCTCACCGTTGGGAAGGTGGAAGGCAGAAGCCGGCGCCATCTTTGAGGCGTGGCTGTGCGCAGCTCTCTACAAGACAGGAAAAAAAAAAGCTGGGAAGACAGCCTTTCTTGGCAATATAGACCAGGTCCAATAAAAGGAATGAATAAACCAGTGAACAAGTAACAAATGAGAGTAATGTTTGTTATCTTGTTATTTGAAGGGTTTTTTTTTAACACATCAATGCTTTATAGTATTATAAATCATAACAGAAAAAAATTTGACAGAGTGACTCTTGAAAAAGAGTATGGAAAACCAGTTTTTAAATTTTTGAACACCCAGATATACTTTCCATTTACTTTTAAATCATAAAAAATGAAATGAAATAAATAATTAGTATGTCAACAATATTCATAGCAAATAGGAAACTACATGTTTGTGTAACTTTTTAAAATTATATTACATAAAATTATCTCTTGTTTATCATTATACTCTTATTCTCAGTATAAAGCCCACAAAATATAAAAGACTTAAGCTTCTAAGATAGATTAGTATAGACTTTGTATTATAGATGCTGTGATGAAAGAACAAAATAATGAAATTTGTGAAATCACCTCTAAGTGCCTACCTGAGGAAATGATAGACACAGAGTACATTCCACCTTATAAACATGAAGTGATAAGTCTATTGCAAGCTAAATATAACTAGGCCAATATTTCAAATACCTCATTATTAAAAAAAATTAAAGAATTAAGGTACTTGGTATATACATGCAAATGAATGATATTGGTGACTGCCAAAATTGTTATTGATGTCCTATTCAGGAAATCTTTTTCTGTGCCAACAGTTCAAGGCTATTCTATTTCTAATCTATTAGATTCACTGTAATGGCACACAGGTAAAGCCATGGAACATGTGGTGACATACAGATTAACAGAATTGGGCTGAGTTTAAGTGTAAGAGCTAGTCAGTAGAAGGCCTGAGCTAAAGGCCAAATAGTTTTTCTTTTCTTTTCTTTTTTATCAGACTGTTAGAGAGGCCAACCAGTTTTTATTAATATAAGCCTCTGTGTATTTACTTAGATCTGAGCAGCTGAGGACCAGGCAGGACACAGGAAAACTTCAGGTACAGTTCACTGTGTCTAGTCTCATGTTGAGAGTTTTGATCCCATTGGGGTTTAAGCTCATGCAGGATGATAGGTATCAATCTGTTTGCATCCTTCTACATGCGAACATGAGTTTGACCAGCACCATTTGTTGAAGACTTTTATGTTTCCCCCATTGTGTTTTTCTGGCTTCTTAAAATAAATAAAGAAAGAAAGAAAGAAGAGAAGAAGAAGAAGAAGAAGAAGGTGCCTATAGGTGTGTGGATTTATGCCTAGGTGAATAATTTCATTTCATTGATGAACAATTTCTGTTTTACATCAGTGCCATGCTGTTCTTATTACTATAGTTATGTAGTACAACTTGAAATATTGGATGGCAATATTTCCCACATTTCTTTGGTTATTTAGGGATGTTTTGGCTATCCTGGGTTTTTGTGTCTCCATATGAAGCTGAGAATTGTCCTTTAAGAGTAGTGTAGTGCATTTTGATGGGAATTGCACTGAATCTATAAATTGTTTTTGGTAGAATGAATATTTATTACTATATTAATTCTACCAATCCATGAGCATGGAGGATCTTTTCACCTTCTGATATATTCTTCAATTTCTTCCTTCAATGTTTTAAAGATTTTATCATACAAGTTTCACTTGTTTCATGAGAATTACCTCAAGATACTTCATATTATTTGGGGCTATTGTGAAAGGTTTTGTGTCCCTGATTTCTATTTTCCTTAGTTTGACATTTGTATACAGAAAAGCTACTGATGAGTTAATTTCTGACTTCATATTTAATATTGCTACTTGTTGGAAGTGTTTGTCACTTGTAGGATTTCCTGATGGAATTTTAGGTTTACTTTTGAATATTATCATATCATCATCAAGTAGGGATTCATTGACTTCTTCCTTTCCAATTTGTATAGCTTTAATCTCCATCAGTTGCCTTATTGTTATAGCTTAGACTTCAAGTACTATATAGAATAGGTATAGAGAGTGTTAGTCTGTATCTTTTCATTGGGGAATTTAAGGTTTGAGCACTGTTAAATCTTGCTGTTTTGTTCCTAGGTGTTGTTTTATTCATTCCTTATTTTTTTCTTGGTGTGGTTAACCTCTTCCCATTGTAGTTTTTGTCCAACACTTTCTTTAGCAGGGATTTACAGACAGATACTGCCTCACTTGCTAAACTTGGTTGAATATCTTTTTTCCAACATCTCTTATGATTGAACTTTTTTGTGTATATACATTTCTGGACAGGATTCTGTGGTCTCTCAGATTCTGTAGAACATCTGTCTATTCCCTTGTAACTTTTAAAGTCTCCATTTGAGAAGTTTGTTGTTATTTTTATATATATATATATATATATATATATATATATATATATATTCATTTTCCCTTGAAGCTTTTAATACTCTTTCTTTGTTTTTTAAGATTATTTTTGTGATCATTATTTGCTGAGGGAATTTTTTTTTTTGAGACAGGATTTCTCTGTGTAGATTTGTGCCTTTCCTGGAAGACAATGTAGCCTAGGCTGGCCTTGAACTCACAGAGATCAGCCTGCCTCTGCCTCCCAAGTGCTGGGATTAAAGGTATGTGCCACCACTGGCTGGCTGAGGGAAATTTCTTTTCTGATCAAGCCTATTTCATTTTATCTATGATTTTTGTATCTTGATAGGTATCTATCAATTTTCTCCTATAATTTTGTTTAGAATACTTTCTGGACCTTTGACTTGGGTATCTGTCTTTCTATTTCTATTATTCTGTCATTCATATAATTTTGTCATTTTATAATGTCCCAGATTTCCTGGGTATTTTCTTCCTGGAGAATTTTAGATTTAGTATTTCTTTGACTGAGGTATCCATTTCTTCTATCTTGTCTTCAATGGCTGAAATTCTCTCTCCCATGTCTTGAGAATTGCCTTTGATATTTCTGTTCAAATTTCTAATTTATTTTATTTTCAGATGTCTATCACTTTGTTTTTTTTTATTGATTCTATTTTCAATTTCAACTCTTGAACTGCTTTATTCATTTCCACTCAGAGTCTGCTGTGTTTTCCTAGATTTCTTTAAGGGATTTATTCATTTTTACTTAAAAGACCTTTATCTTAAACATAAAGGCTATCTTACAGTCCTTGTATCTTGCTTTAGCAACATTGCATTTCTTAGGGCCTACTGTAATAAGATTACTGGGCTCTAATGGTGTCATATTGTTCTTGTTTTTATTTATATTGTTTTATTGCTGATATCTAGACATCTGAGTTTAGAGTGATTGTAAATCTAGGTGCTGATATCTGGTTCTGTCTTTTTTTGTGTTGGTGTTTTGTTATATGATTTCTATCACCCTGTATGTTTTTTAGGAAGTTTTGGTCTGTTTGTTGCATGATGAGAAATTTCTCTGGAATTCTGATGGTTTTAGATATTGGGTTTTCTGCTAGAATGTGTTTCTAGGCTTTAGGAGCTGACAGCTAGCAATAAAATGGGCTTGAAGGGATGGGAAGGCACCTGCTGTGGTCCACACAGAGGAGGAAAGCAGGATATTCTGTCAGGATCTGCTTAGTCTCCCTAGATGGTGGACAGGGAGTGACAAGAAGCCACAACAGACAGTATTCTATAGAGCTGTGTATGCGAATTGATGTACCAGACAGTTTTATTTCAACTTGACAGAAGCTAAAGTCATCTGAGAGGATGTAACCTCAAGTAAGCAATGTCTTCCTAAAGTCAGTCTATAGGCAAGCCTGTAGGGCAATTCTTTTTAGTTAGAGATTGATGGGATAGGGTCCATCCCATCCTGGGTGGTTCCATCTCTGAGCAAGTAATCCTGGGTTCTATAAGAAATCAAGCTGTGTAAGCCATGAGAAGCAAGCCCATAAGCAGCACTCCACCATGTCCTCTGATCAGCTCCTACCTCCAAGTTCTTGCCCTGTTTGTGTTCCTTTCCTGACTTCATTTGATGCTTAATGGTGATGGAGAAGTGTAGGCAAAAATAAAAATAAAAAGATTAAAAATCAATCAGTCAGTCAATCAATCAATAAAAGCAAGCAAGCAAACAAACAAACAAAAAACCAGTTCTTCCCCAACTTGCTTTTGGTCATGGTGTCATGGTGTTCCTTCACTTAACTAAGAAACTGAGGAATTGGTTTAAAGAAAAGATGGGATACCGAATATCTGAAGTTCACCTATCTTCTCTTGCATGCTTGGTTGGAAGATTTCTTAGAAGTGCCTTCTGGAGGTGGGTTCTGGAAAAACGGGATAAGTGGGAAGACGTCTGTAGGAACAGCTCTGCGAAAGGAAGAGGAAGGGGGCTGCCCTAGGTGGTCTGCTGCAGATCTGAGGGTTAGACTGGATATGGATGAGAGGAAGAAGAGGTGAAGAGCTGTAGTTGTCCTACCTGCTCCACTCTTACATATATAATTTAGGTTGTTGAACAGGACTATCCTCTGAGCCAAACCTCCACCATCTTCAGGAGTTTATATGAAATTGGTAGGCAAAGGCCATCTCAACTCAATTGATGATATTCCATCTTTGAAGGAAAGAATGTGGAGGATAATAAAACCACCACATATTTATAAGCCCCCCTTCCCAGTCCCTTGAATGCAAATCTTCATTAACTGAAAATGGTCTTTAGTTCTTTGGAAATAACTAGAAGACATAGGGAGTGAAGAATAAGAGAATACTCCCATCTGTGTGACACGGAGCAATCATTGTGCATGATGGGTGGACGCTTCTCACTGTGGAGGGTACAACATTATTCATGCTCCTGCCTCAAACCACTCCCCCATAGGTCTGAAATAAACATAATATGCTTATTGGTTCTCATACTGAATATTTATTGAATTGTACTTTTGTTGTTGGAACTCTAGGAGGAATGTGTAGACATTGTTTATGTCTCTGTGGAAATAAATTTTAGCAACAAGGATACAGTTTGATATGATGCCCATTTACTTGAATAATAGCAGTAAATTCTACCCTCTTTCCTGTGACCAACCCTATTTTGGCTTCTTGGCCAGGTTAAGAATTATAGCATGAGTTCAATTTTATGAACTCATGTGCTATAGGACAAATCTTAAAAGGTCTTATTAATAAAAACAAACCTGGAGCCATTTATTGGGGTGAATGCTGGAAGATCAGAGAAACAGAATAAGCCACAGCCACCTCACCTCGCCAATTCCTCAGCTGATTATGTTTCCTCAGACTGGAAGCTTCTGAGTCCTCATACAAGTGGATCTCAGCTGAACTGCTACCCAAAGCCTGAAAATTTAACCAGCCCTAGTTCCTGGTCCTCATGCCTTAAATATCTTTCTGCTTTCTGCCATCACTTCCTGGGATTAAAGGCTCACTTCCTGGGATTAAAGGCATGTGTCACCATGCCTGGCTGTTTGCAGTGTGGCTTTAAACTCACAGAGATCCAGATAGATCTCTGTCTCCACCATTTTCTGGCCTCTATAATTAGTGGCTGTTCTGTTCTCTGACCCCAGATAAGTTTATTAGGATACAAAATATTTTGGGGAACACAATATCACCACAGAGTGTACTTTAAATCAAATCAGAAAGTCATTAGTTACTCCTAAGGAATCCATGCCACTATCCATCAATTTTTATATTGTGCCAGACATATCATTCATTATTATATTCTGCAGGGTTAACATTTGAGTGAGGAATTGGTTACTCCTCTCTTACAGTAGTATACATAGTATGTTCAGGAATTCTGAAGTTTCAATAGAGGTAAACAATATGGGGCAATAACTCATCTCCCATTTCTCATAAGCTATAAAATAAAAATAATCCAGTGTTGGGAGTAGATTACTTCCATTTAAATTGTTGGTCACTGAGGTGCTATAGACACTGTCAGAATAATGCATGTTATTGTTCTTGTTAGTCTCCATAACCTGATGGTAAGACATTGCTGAATACACCTTCTTCTGAAGTCATGGGACACAGGTAAATCAAGATCATCTAGCTCTTAAAAGCCAATCTTAATACTGTAAAGTTATCACACACAGTAGCCAAGCAATATAACTAAACTGAAGAAAAAATGGGCCAAGAAATATGTCTATTCTTTAAGGTTATTTTTATTTTTACCTCTGGCCAACACTTTATACATTTTTAATCAAAGTATAAGCAAGGAAATTAGTAGAAAATATGATGGAATGAAAGTTGTCAAGAGAAAAATAGTCTTGCAAAATATTGTGAGTTTTGTAATTACAGTGAGACCAGTGGTTTTGATTTGTTTAAATCTGTTATTTTAATTTAATTAAAAACTCAGAAGGATTAGCAAGATATAGTCTCAGAAATCTAAGACATTTGGAGAAGTATATAAAACATAAAAAATAGCTTTAGTACATTCTATAAAACAACTAGCTTGCATTATGATGATGAATAATGTTGCTCTGAGCAATTTCTTTGAACATTTTCATTTAAAAATGAATTTGCACTATTAACCTTGAGAAGAGGATTAATTTTAAATTAATATTTTATAATCATTATACATTTAACTAAAACTTTAATTAGATAGGCTCTATTAGTTCATAGCCAAAGGATTTAGAAATAGCTCTCAAATATTACACATTTTTTCATATACAATGTTTTGAATAAAAGCTATTTCTGGTTCCAACAATCTGGAGTAGGTAAGTTTTACTGTTAATTTGTAAATTAAAGTCTTTGTTTAAAAAATGGATAAAAATAGCAATAAGTTACTGAGAAGAAAACTATGTTGGAATTGTGGTGACACATTAAAATGTTTAGATTAGAATCCAATAGTTGGCTGGGTGGTGGTGGTACAAGCCTTTAATCCCAGCACTCAGGAGGCAGAGGCAGATGGATCTCTGTGAATTTGAGGCCAGTCTAGTCTACAAAGCTAGTTCCAGGACAGTCAGGGCTGTTACCCAGAGAAACTCTATCTTAAAAAAAAAAAAAAATTCAATAGTTGATCAATTTATTTTCTGGAAGCCTGTCATTCTACAAGAACAGCAAGGAGATAAACCATAACTATTGCCTTGCTGCTACAGACTGAGTAAATGTCTGAGGAAAGAACTGGTATTATTTTCTTGATTGTTTTAGGAAGGTTAGGGATAACATACACACAGATGGGTAGGTAGATTATATAGGTAGATAGATAGATAAATAACAGGTGAAATATATATAAGATAGCAATCCTGCTGTCAAATGATTGGGAACAAAAATGATAAAGTTTTCTACTGAGTTGACCAATAGTAATTTATTTTTGTTTTTATTTACAATTGTATACAACACATGCTGATAATCTTTCCGCTTATCAAACTACTCCTAGACCTTCTCCAAATCACTTGCCACCAAAATTTATTTCTTCTCTCTCAATCCCACCTCACAAAAAATAACCACAATAAAAATATTTGAAAAAAGTAAAAGAAAAAAATTAACAAAAGAAAAATAAAGCAAAAAAACCCATAGAATCTATTTTCTGTTAGCAACCTTCTCTTTATGATGAGTCATGCCCTGAAATGTAGTTCATATAACTGGTATCATTCCATTGGAGAAAAAACACTTTACATTTCCTAAAAGGTATAAATTGCAAAAAACTTCTTGGAGATGGGTGGGTCTTTATGTTTGTATGTTTATTTTTTGTTTGTTTGATCTGTCCCCATTCCATGCTGACATTTTGGCTTGTTTGAACTTATAGTAGTCTTCTGTGAGATCATATGTATATTAGCCCTGTTGTGACTGGAAGTTTTTCCTTGGAGTTATCCATGACTCATACAGTCTTTCTACATTTTCTTCTATGTAGCGTCCTGAGCCTTGAAGGATGGGGTTTAGTAACGACATACCATTTAGAACCGGCTGCTCTAAAGCTTCTCATTCTTTGCATGTTTCTGTTTGCTTTCTGTCTTAACTACCAACTTCTTTAAGAAGAAGCTTTTCTTATGAAGAGTGAGCAATGCCCTCATCTGTGGGCATAGAAATATGCCTTTAGGAGTCATTTTGGTGTTATATTTCTTTTGCAGAATAATAGAAGCAGATTTTCCCTGAGGGCCACTGACTTAACTATTCTTATTCTTGGCAATGTTTTAGGAGTTTCAGGTATGGATTTCATCTCATGGAAAGGGTTATTAATCCAATTTAAAAAGTAGTTGTTTGCTTCTGTAACATGTGTATCACTATTGCTCCCATTTATCATGAAGGTAGGACAATGTTGTGGGTTTTAGGGTAACATCATGACTACTGTGGTCCTCTGGTAGCATGTTAGTTGATAGGGGTCAGGCTTCCAGCGGGGCATCAGTTCGATTTCTTCAGGTTTGATGTCCTCAGCAATGAGGCCTCATTTATTAAGAGGTAGAGGGTAACCAATAACCTTGAAAATACTCTGTGAATTTTGAGGGGGTATTTGGGACACCATTTTACAATGATTCAATTCATGCCTGTTCCTGGGGGTTTTATTCAGTGGCATGAGATGTCCAGTCAGGGCATTGTTTTGCCTATTATTATGGTGACATTTAAATGTCTTATACTCTCCCATACACACACACACACACACACACACACACACACACACACACACACACACACATATATATACATATATACTTTAGCAAGCTTCTATTTGCAGTAGCTTACTATTTAGGACACAGATTTGAAAAATCCTTTAGTGCTGTTTGTACCTCACTATATTCTCTCCTTTACCTGTCCTTCCAAGTTCCTTTACCCTTCAAGCCCCCTGTAGACAAATGTCTTAACAGTTTTTTTTTTTCTTTTTTTAAAATTTTTTAAAAATATATTTGTGCTTTAATTTTACACATCAGCCATGGGTTCCCCTGTCCTGCCCCCTCCTGCCCCCACCCCCACCTTCCCCCCAGCCCTTCTCCTCCATTCCCATCTCCTCTAGGGCAAAGACTCAACTGGGGATTCAGCTCAACCAGGTAGATTCAGTACAGGCAGCTCCAGTCCCCTCCTTCCAGGATGAGCAAAGTGTCCCTGTGTAAGCCCAAGGTTCTAAACAGCCAGCTCATGCACTAAAGACAGGTCTGAGTCCCACTGCCTGGGTGCCTCCCAAACAGTTCAAGCTATTCAGTTGTCTCACTTATCCAGAGGGCCTGATCCAGTTGGGGGCGCCACAGCTTTTGGTTCATAATCCATGTGTTTCCATTTGTTTGACTATTTGTCCCTGTGCTTTTCCAATCTTGATGTCAACAGTTCACACTCTTACAGTCCCTCCTCTTTCTTGCCAATTGGAGTCCTGGAGCTCCACCTGGGGCCTGGCTGAGGATCTCTGCATCCACTTCCATCAGTTATTGGATGAGAGTTCCAGCTGGACTGTTAGGGTGTTTGGCCATCTGATCACCAGACTAGGTCAGACCAGGCTTTCTCTTGACCATTGCTAGTAGTCTACAGTGGAGGTATCATTGTGGATTTCTGGGAACCTCTTTAGCACTTTGCTTCTTCCTGTTCTCATGTGGTCATCATTTATCATGGTCTGTTATTCCTTGTTCTCCCTTTCTGTTGTTGATCCAGCTGGGATCTCCTGCTCCTCTAATCTCTCTTTCCCTCGAAACTTGCCCTTCATTACTCCCACTGTCGCCCAGGTTCTTCATATAGATCTCATCCATTTCTCTGTCATTGGGTGATCCCTGGTCTTTCCTAGGGTCCCATTTTCTAGGTAGCCTCCCTGGAGTTGTGTAGCAGTCTAGTCATCTTTGTTTTACATCTAGTATCCTCCTATGAGTGAGTACATACCATGTTTGTCTTTCTGAGTCTGGGTTACCTCACTCAGTCTTAATAAATAAAAAACACAGAACAAACCACGAGCTAGCCTCACCTTACCAACTCTGCAGCTGCCAAAGAGAGCTTCTTCCCTTACATTCAAGTTTATATGACTTTTCTGTTCTTTTTTCCTCACTGGCTCTCTTAGCCCAGCTCCATCATTTCCTCTTCTTGCCCAGCTTTGACACTTCCTGTCTATCTGTACAGACCTCCAGACCTCTGTGGTTAACTAGTGTTATAATTTAAGGCATATGCCACCTCATCTGGCTCTGTTTCCAGGGCAACCTTGAAATCACAGACATCCTGCTTTCCAAGTGATAGGATTAAAGGTGTGTGCTAACATTGTATGACTTCTTTGTTTACTTATAATGGCTGTTCCCATTTCTCTTATCTCCAGGCAAGCTTTATTTATTAAAGCACAAATAAAATATCACCATACCCCCTCTATGCTAAGTTTCTACTTATGTATTTATAACATACTTCCCCTTCTCTGTAAGACCCTCTCCTCCTCCACAGTACCTACTAAACAAAGATAATTTACAGCAAGCTCACAACCAAAATCATCCTGAGCAGAGAGAAAAACCAAGGCATTACAATTAATATAAGAAAAAAGGCAAGGTTATCCCATTTGCTCCATACTATTGAGAAGTTGATACTTAGAACAATTTGACCACTGAAGGAGACCAAAGGATTAAAAATAGGGAAGAATGAAGAGTCCAATGCTTGTATTTGCACCATCAGAAGGGCCAATAATAAAAATAAAATATGTGACAATACATGATGGCAAGGAGGTGGGGTAAGGGAAACACTAATCTATTCCTGTTAGGAGTGGAAAGTTGTAAGCAGTGTGGAAGGTTTCTATAAAACCAATCTAACATCATATCAAGTTCTTAGTCATTTGCTCAAAGAATTCTATATATAACCAAAAACAAAAGTTCATATATGTTCATTGATGCTCTACTAATAATAGTTAGAAACTGGAAACAGCATAAGTACCTATCAATGAGAAACTGAATAATGAAAATATGGTACATTTAGACAATTGCTGTGGATTTCGCTCTGTATAAATAAAATGCTGTTTGGCAAGTGGCCAGGCAGGAAGTATAGGCGGGAAAAGACAGAAGAGAATTCTGGGAAGTGGGAGGCTGGGAGGAGAGACGCTGCCAGCCACCGCCATGACGAGAAAGAGATAAGGTACTGGTAAGCCACAAGCCATGTGGCAAAGTATAGATTAATAGAAATGGGATAATTTAAGTTTAGAAGTAAATAACGAGAAGCCTGCCACGGCCATACAGTTTGTATGCAATATAAGTTTCTGTGTGTTTACTTGGTTGGGTCTGAGCATCTATGGGCCTGGCGGGTGAGAGAGATTTGTCCTGACTGTGGATATTCATTGTAGTTAGAGTTTTCCTGCCTGGCCCACAGTCAGGACAAATCTCTCTCACCCGTCAGTCCCACAGTCACTCAGACCCAACCAAGAAAGCACACAGAAACTTACATTGTTTACAAACTGTATGGCCGTGGCAGGCTTCTTGTTATCTACTTTTCTATCTTAAATTAACCCATTTCTGTTAGTCTATACTTTGCCACATGGCTTGTGGCTTACCAGTGTCTTTACATGTTGCTTCTCATGGAGGCGGCTGGCGGTGTCTCTCTCCAACTTTATACTTCCCAGAATTCTCTTCTCTTTTGTCCTGCCTATACTTCCTGCCTGGCCACTGGCCAATCAGAACTTTATTTATACAGAGCGATATCCACAGCAAATATTATTCAGTTCTGAAGCAAAATGAAATTATATAAAAATGATATTTATAAGTAAATGGATGCCACTTGAAGTAATTATCCTTAGTGAGGTTCCCAAGATCTTAAAAGACAAATATTGCATCTTTTTAAAAAATGTGCATAAGAGACCAGGATGTTCAAGTTGGAACAGGGACAGAGTGAGAGAGCAAGGAAAGACATACCATGATAGATGGAGACATCATGGGAATAAGGAGAAACAGGGTGCTAGGGAAATTCCCAGGAGTCCACAAGGATGACCTCACCTTAGACAACTAGCAATAGTGAAGAGGGTGCCTGAACTAGCCTAGTCCATTAACCAGATTGGTGAATGTCCCACCTGTCATCATGGAGCCTTCATCCAGTGATTCATGGGAGCAGATGCAGAGATCCACAGCCAAGCACCAGGCCAACATCCAGGAGTCCAGTTCAAGAGAGAGAAGAGAGATACTATGAGCAACATACATCAAGGTCATGATGGAGAAACCTACAGAGGCAAACAAACCAAATTAGTAGAATTCAGGAACTGTGGACCAATAGCTGTGGAGCCCCCATGGGACTGGACTAGGCCCACTTCATGGGCCAGGTAGTTGTTTAGCTTGAACTTTTCAAGGAGACTCCTGGCATGGGATCAGGATCCATCTCTGGTGCATGAGCGGGCTTTTTGGAGCCCAGTGCCTATGGTGGGACTCTTGCACAGTCTTGGTGTAGGAGGAGGAGTTTGGACCTGCCTCAACTCAATGACCCAGGCTCTGCTTACTCCCCATGAGAAGCCTTGCCTTGGAGGAGGAGTGAATGGGAGGTGAGTTGAAGGGAAGACTAGGGAGCAGGAGGATAGAGGAGAAGGGGATCTGTGGTTAGTATGTAGAATGTATAAAAAATTTCTTAATAATAAAAAAGAACAAAAAAGAAAACTAAATTTGTATTACAACTACAAAAGACAATGTTGCTACTAACTTGTAAGCATTATGTATATGAATACCAATCATAAAAACCACAGTAATTATTAGCTTAATACTATAATAAGTTATTTTGCTTTCCACATTAATTGTGAGTCTCATTACATATTAAAATGTGGATATAGCCTTATAAAATGAAAATTTTATTGGATTCAGAAGTATATATAATTGAAAACAGAAAGTTCAAATCATTAAAATGCAAAGTATATATTGCTGGAAATGTTCAATAATATCAGTTTATAGACTATCCATGAGCAGAATCAGTATGACAGGAAAGTATAGTTTTAGTTAGTTTGGTTTTGATAGATAAATATATAGACAAGCATGCTGTGGTTTGTATTCATGCATATATATATATATATAATGTATGTGAAGTTGAAACATAAATATGGAGATATATAAACATAAGTAATATATAAAATGGTTTGATTTTCATCTCCCTGATGGCTAAGTATGTTGAGCAATTCTTTAAGTGTATCTCAGCCATGCTTCTGTTAAGAATTCTCTGTTTAGATATTATGTTATTTTGAAACAAAATTGCCTCAAAATAGAGTAACACTATTAGGAGGTGTGGCCTTGTTGGAGGAAGTGTGTCACTGTGGGTTGGGCTTTGAATTCTCTTTTTCTCAGGTTTCCCTCTGTGTGCCTGTCAGTTGACTTGTTGCTGCCTTTTGGTCAATATGTAGCACCCTTAGCTCCAAAACAACATCTGCCTGCATTCCACGATGCTCCCCATCACAATCATAATGGACTGAAACTCTGAAACCTTAAGTGAGCCTCAGGATTCAAATGTTGTTGTTGTTGTTGTTTTTTTTTTTTTTTTTTTTTTTTATAAGAGTTTCCATGGTCATGGTGTCTCTTCACAAAAAAAAAAAAAAAGTTAACTTAGGCTCTCTCTCTCTTTCTGCCCCTCTCTTCCTCTCTTCTTCCCTCCCTCTCTCTCTCTCCCTCCCTCCTCCCTCCCTTCAACCTTCCCTTTCTCTCTCTCCCATCCACCCTCTCTCTCTAACTTAAAACAAAACAAAACAAGAAACAAAAATGTTAACTTAGAGAGATCTGTAACTTAATTTTTAATTGGAGTATTTGGACTGTTGATGTCTACTTTCTATAGCCAGAAGTTTCTCTGGTCCAACTGGGCCACACAGTCCCACAATTGCTTATAAAATAATCACCCAGAGGCTTAATATTAGTTAAAAACTGTATTGACTATGGCTTCTTGCTTTTTGTTGGCTAGCTCTTTTATATAAATTAATCCATTCTTATTAATCTATATGCTGCCACATGGCTGTGGTGTTACCAGTGTGCTGGCATCTTGTTATCCAGCCATTCTTCTCCTCATTATCTCTATTGGATTTTCCCACCAGGCTCCATCCTGCCCTGCCATAGGCCAATGCAGCTTTATTTATTATCCACTGAGAGCCACACATATCTACAGCATACAAAGAGATATACCACAGCAAGTTTCTTTATATTTTTTGATGTCTAGTTTCTTGATATTTTTATACATTTTAGGGACTAGCCCTCTGTCAGAAGTAGGATTGGTGAAGATCTTTTCAAATTCTGTATAATCAAATTTTGTACTTTTACAGTTTATAAGAAACCAGACCTATTTGTGAATATACATAGACATAAGTGAATATATATGTGAGTGTACACATTCTGTAATATACTGTGATACTCATTGACTTAAAAGGAAGCTATATCTCAATGAACTCAAAATAACTGAGAAACATAATTTGCAAAAGCATAAGGTACGCTAATAAGTCATTTAAAATTTGAAATATTATAAATTTTATAATTGTTTGTTGGCATCTAAGTATATTCATATATTTGATGGAAATAGATTTGGAGTTTTTCTCTCCCAACTGCCCAGTCCCAAATAAACACATCAAATCTCATATTAATTATAATTAACCAATGAGAGCAATACATATTCACAGCATACAAAGAGATTATCTTATAGCATCTCCCCTTTCTGTCTTATCAAAAACGAAAGGTTTAACTTTAACATAGTAAAATTACATACAAGAAACAGTTATCAAGTAAGAATTACAGTTACAATATCCAGTCTATTTGTATTAAACAAAACAAGAGAAAACTTCCAATTATGCATCTTATTTTGATGATAAATCTTGATGATAGTGTGTCTAAAGTTTTATGCATATTAACCTTTTATCATAACTATAATTACAACTATCTATTCTTCAACTCAAAGAGCCAAGAAGGAATAATGCTACCTGAGTCATCAGGAACTGAAGGCAAACTACTTACAAATAAATATGTGAAATGACAGAAACAACTGGCTAGCTGAGCAGTCATCCAAGGGTCCTATGTAATGTTGGGGCATCCATTTCTGGCCTACAGGCCTAGCATATCTGACAGATTATCCTTTGAAGCATGGTATGTTGTTGGAAAGTCCTGCCCCGTCTTAGCAAAGTTCAGCAGTAGCGCTTTTTGTGTCTGCTTGTCCAGTTTGGACAGTAACTGTCAGCAATTGAGGCAAAGACAGTTTCTTTGCCCACAGGGCCAGCTTTGGAATAAAGAAAATGAACTCCATATGGAGATTTTTTTTTTTATGTGCATCATCTCTTCTGGAGTATAATGGTTCTTCTAAGAGTAGACTTGTCTCACTCTCATGAAAAGTCTAAGTTATTAAAACCTTTTAAATGTCATACTCTGTAGGTCTTTGAAGTGTTTGAAAATTACATACCTATCTGAAATATAACTTTGTTTACCTAGAAAGCATAACTAACATGACTATAAGTTTGACTATTACAGATGACTATTAATCTGTATTTCTAAATTACACATTACATTTTTAATTGAGCTGCTTAAACATGGTACCTTAAACAAGAGTAGAAATATAAATACAGGTGTAAGGTGGTCATTTTGATTTGCATTTCCTAGATAATTAGGGATATTGAGCAATTCCTTCAATGTCTTTGAGCCATTTGAGCTTCCTCTGTTGAGAATTCTCTGTTTAGTTCTATAGCCCATTTCTTAATTGTACTGTTGGGCATTCTGATGTCTAATTCCTTGAGTTCTTTATATATTCTGGATATTAGCCTCCTGTCAGATGTGGGGTTGGTGAAGACCTTTTCCCATTCTGTAGGCTGTCGCTTTGTCTTGTTGACCATGTCCTTTGCTCTACAAAAGCTTCTCAGTTTCAACAGGTCCCATTGATTGATTGTTTCTCCCCATGTCTGTGATAGTGGTGTTATATTTAGGAAGTGATCCCTTATGCCAAGGTGTTCAAGACTACCTTACACCTGTCAGAATGGCTAAGATAAAAAACATTGAAGACAGCTTATGATGGAGAGGATGTGGAGTAAGGGGAACTCTCCTCCAATTCTAGTGGGAATGCAAGCTTGTACAGCCACTTTGGAAATCAATATGGTGCTTCCTTAGAAAATTGGGAATCTATCTCCCCCAAGACCCAGCTACAGCACTCTTGGGCATATACCCAAGGATTACTCATACCACAAGGGCATTTGCTCAGCTATATTCATATCAGCATTGTTTGTAATAGTCAGAACCTGGAAACAACCTAGATGCCCTTCAACAGAAGAATTGATAAAGAAAATGTGGTACATATACACAATGGAGTACTACTCAGCAGAGAAAAACAATGACATCATGAAGTTTGCAGGAAAATGGATGGATCTAGAAAAAAATCATACTGAGTGATGTAACCCAGACTCAGAAAGACAAATATGGTATGTATTTACTCATAGGAGGATGCTAGATGTAAAACAAAGATGACTAGCCTGCTACACACAACTCCAGGGAGGCTACCTAGAAAACAGCACACTAAGAAAGACACAGGGATTGCCCAACGACAGAGAGATGGATGAGATCTACATGAACAACCTGGAAGAGAGTGTGGGTAATGAAGGCCAAGGTTCGAGGGAAAGAGAGCTTAGGGGAGCAGGAGATCCCAGCTGGATCAAGAACAGAAAGGGAGAACAAGGAATAACAGACCATGATAAATGATGACCACATGAGAACAGGAAGAAGCAAAGTGCTAGAGAGGTCCCCAGAAATCCACAATGATACATCCACTGTAGACTACTGGCAATAGTCAAGAGAAAGCCTGGTCTGACCTAGTCTGGTGATCAGATGGCCAAACACACTAACTGTCATGCTAGAACTCTCATCCAATAACTGATGGAAGTGGATGCAGAGATCCTCAGCCAGGCCCCAGGTGGAGCTCCAGGACACCAATTGTCAAGAAAGAGGAGGGACTGTAAGAGCATGAATTGTTGAGACCAAGATTGGAAAAGCACAGGGACAAATAGCTGAACTAATGAAAACACATGAATTATGAACCAAAAGCCGTGGAGTCCCCAGCTGGATCAGGCCCTCTGGATAAGTGAGAATTGAATAGCTTGAACTGTTTGGGAGGCACCCAGGCAGTGGGACCGGGACCTGTCCTTAGTGCATGAGCTAGCTGCTTGGAACCTGGGGCTTATGCAGGGACACTTTGCTCATCCTGGAAGGAGGGGACTGGAACTTCCTGTACTGAATCTACCAGGTTGAGCTGAATCCCCAGGGGAGTCTTTGCCCTGAAGGAGATGGGAATGGAGTGGAGGGGCTGTGGAGAAGGCTGGGGTGGGCGCGGGATGCGGCAGGACAGGGGAACCCATGGCTGATATGTAAAATTAAAATACAAATATAATAGCAAAAGAAAAAATATAAATACAGATCATGATGAGAGTATGTGCAGAGATCACCTGCCACACTAGTGGAAGCCCACGAACTGTGGACTGATGGCTGTGGAGCCCCCATGGGACTGGACTAGGCCCCCTGGATACAGAAGATGGTTGTTTGGTTCGAACTGTTCGGGGGCACCCAGGCAGGGGGATTGGGATTTGTCCCTGGTGCATGGGCAGGCTTCTGGGAATCTGGTGCCTGTGGTGTGACACCTTGCACAGCCTTGGTGCACTGGGAAGGGACTTTGACCTGCCTAGGCTTATTGTGCTGGACTCCACTAAATCCCCATGGGAGACCATGATTTGGGGGATATAGGGATGTGTGGTGGCTTGGGAAAGAGGCCTGGGGAGGACGGAGGAAGGGGAATCTGTTGATAGTATTTGGAGTGAGTAGAAGATTTCTTAATAAAGAAAAATGAAAAAAAAGAAATATAAATACAGGATAACATAATTGCCTTTAAATATGTATCAATAAACTAATATCCATACCAATGTAAAATATTTTGAGATTAAAAGTTTTTTCTTGCTGGGCGGTGGTGGCACAAGCCTTTAAATCCCAGCACTTGGGATGTAGAGTCAGGTGGATCTATGTGAGTTCGAGGCCAGCCTGGTCTACAGAGTGAGCTCCAGGAAAGGCATAAAGCTACACAGAGAAATCCTGTCTCAACCCTCCCCCGCCAAAAAAAAAAAATGTTTTTTCTTGGATTAAAGGAGATTCAATATTCTACCCTTTTTTTCCATCATAATAACCTCCTCTTTCTTCCCATCATTTCTGTATCATATCCCCCTTTCTTCTTTTAGAAAAAGATTGACCATGACCATTAAGAATTTATAATCAATTCTGCTTAATTGAAAATAAACATTTATAAACAATATTTTGGAAATGTTAGTGTATTTTCTTAGACTATTTCTTGCTGAATGGTGGGTGCCAATAACATCTGAGGGACTCTTAGAAAATGAGGGTAATTTTTAAGTCTTAGCTGGAGTATTTTGTGAGGCAGGATCATCTCAGTCAGCAGCCTTGAAGCTGTTTTAGGTGTTTCATCATCTGGGTCATTTTTATTGGTGTCTTGTCCCCTTGTTCTGAAAACACATAAACTCTTAAAGGTACACATCTGTAGTAATAGAAATATAAACTGGACATTGTACTCAAGCCAGCCGAAGATAACATTTTGTTTGGTGTTTGAGCAGGTAAAACATATGCCACCTCTCTTGTAGTTACTTTAGATTTACTTTCCCATGTTTGTAGTTAGGATTTCAGGGAGTCTTCCTCAATGGAACCTGATTTTCTGTAACATGGTGTGAGTTTGTGGCCTCTTTTTCCTGTGGAATCCAAAGCATTACCTCTCCCCCAAAATGACATATCTTCTGACTTAAATTTTGAAGTCAGAATAATTTTTAAATACATAGGTTGATTTAATTTAGTAGATTGCACAATGTAATGTCTCTTAGCAGTTCTCATCACCCATTAACAGTCAAAAAGTCTAAAGACAACACAATAAAAGACAGAGTCTGACTCACCGTGCATTTCCCATCCTTACATGGCTCATCTTATCTTTTTATTACTCTATGCACTTTTTAAGAACATTACTATTAGTTTTAAATCCTTGTATTTTAACTGTGAAGAGTTTTACTTTTTCTAGAGGCCTTTTTGTCTGAGTCTCTCTGTGCTGTATCTCTTTAACCCTTCTAGTCTACTTGAGCAAAAACCCTAAACCAACCGTGTGGCACACAGTTGAGAGATGCACCTCTGTACTGTAGCCTTATGAGACTATGGGAATCTGCCCTGCTACAGCTCCAGCTTGCATGCCATGGCCAGGGTACAAGTCTCTATACCATGGCCTGCATGAGAGACAGGAACTAGGAAGCTACACTTGTCTCCATTTTTTGTGTATCTAGAACTCTCTTTTTAAAGCTTTTTTAGGCTTTATGTGGATATACATACTTCACGTTGTGTATTCGAAAGTTTCTCTGGTCCTGCCCACCCCACAGTCCCACAATCTCTCATAAAATAATTACTCAGAGGCTTATACTAATTACCAATTGCATGGCCTATGATAGGCCTCTTGCTAGCTAGCCTCTATATCTTAAATTAACCCATTTCTATTAATCTATGTTTTGTCACATGTTCTATGACTTACCTGTCTGGTGGCATGTTGTTCCTTGGGTGGCAAGCTGGCATCTCTCTCTGGACTCTGCCTTTCTTTTTTATGTCTCTCTCCTTTCCCTTCTGTCTCTAAGCTGCCTTGCCATAAGCCAAAGCAGCTTATCTATTAGCCAATGGAAACAACATATATTCACAGCAAATAGAAAGACATCCCACAACAACGTCGGGCTGCCATATATAAACAGAATTAGACTTTTTCTGTACCAACTGCCTGGTCCCAAATAAACACACAAATGCATACATTAATTGCAAAATTCTTGGACAATAGGTCAGAATTATTGTGAGCTGGTCCTTAATTTTGAATTAACCCATTTCTATTACTCTATGTATTTCCATGTGGCCCATGGCTTTACCAGTCCTCTGACATCTTGCTCCTTGGGCAGCTCACTCACATTTCTTCCTGACTCCACCCTTCTTCAACCCAATACTCAGTTTGATTGTTCAGCCTAACTTTATCCTGTGTTGCTATAGACCATACAGTTTTATTATTAACCGATGAAAGTCATACATATTCACAGCATATGAAGGATCATTCCAAGCATTTAGATATGTATATCTATATGTTAAATGTGCATACAAAAATAGAAAAAAAGTATTTAGTAGATTGCAAGTACAGCTGGATGAAGTAAACAGTAAGTTTAAATTATTTTAAAATAAGTAAATGAGAATATATTATTGAAACACTTAAACAAAAGTCATTCAAAGTTAGTTCTGGGCTTTCTTTATTAATCATACCAGCATTTTATTTTGATAGTTTACTATATCTGTTCCAAGTCATCATTTAAGACTCAGGTTTCAATGCATTTCATAGTTTTTAATACAGCAGTGATGACTCTCTGTCTATAAGTAATTACTTACATCAAATGGCAGTATAATTATCAGAAAATAAATTGAAGATTATCCATGTGATTATAAACATATTTTCTTTTATCAAAAATTTCTTTCTTTTTTAATGCACAGTATTTTTAAATCTATTAAGTTAACCTGGATTTTGCTAACATTTTCTATTATTGTTTTTAATTTAATTGTATATGTGTATTAAAATTATAAAATTAATTTTAAATTGAGGTTTAGATATTTAAATTTTTAAAAACTAATAGATCTACAATATTATCAAGTGCTGTACATAGTTTATCATTGTTCTGAACTCACAAGATGTCATTCAAGGACCTATATAGTGCTATCGACTTGGCTTGTCATTTCCATAAAATACATCTAGATTCAGATTTTAGCACTTTTTTGTGAGAATATTTATGCATTCCTAGTGCAGTCAAATTCTAAGTAAGGAGAAATAATTTTTTATATTTAAATATCTGAAATTTTACTTCATATTATTCAACTGCTTATATAACATGATTAAATTTATGGTGATTATAGAGAAATGTAAAATCAATTTATTAATTATAAATTATAATTATTAAATACAAATAAAATTGCTATTAATTATAAATAATTTGTAACCACTAAGCTGATAAATGATGAGTAACATCTCCTCATTGCAAGAAGATACACTTGTTTTGCTTGTTTGTGACCTCCTTATTGGCCTGCAATGTGCCATTCACACATTCTAAATTTTACTATTACTGTATGTATGTTTTTTTTTATTTCCTTAGACTTTCTTTTCTATAAATCCCAATATTTTCTAGTCCCTGAGACTCAAACCTATTTATTTTTCAGTGTTACCAGTGACTTTTAACATCTTAATCCATTGAGTTGATAATTCAAAACAAAATTGAGTGATGGCCAGATGGTTAAGTGAGCAAAGCATTCACCATAGCACATGATGACCAATGTGGAAGCCACAGAACTCATGTGAAGCTGGAAGGAGAGTACCTATGCCACAGATTTGCCCACTGAATTCTACATTTGTGCTGTGGCATGCACAATCCCCTCACCCCATATATCATACATTCAATAATAACCAATAAAATATTTACATTGTGATGAAATTACATGTTGGTATTACCAGTCACTGACAATTGGAATTAATCTCAACATGTTATAATCATTATTTCCAAATTCAACAACTTTATAAATTTTGAGTCAAAACAGACTCTCAGGTTCAGATATATAACCATTGGAAGGGAAGTGAAGAGACTGAGTATGAGAAAAAAAAACATATATTGATAGATACATATGAAAATGAAATAATAACATTTCTTATTTGTGTGCTAACTAAAATATTTAGGCACACTGCATTTGTGCAATATTATGTAACAAGCGGAAATGCTTCATGAGAGATATTGTATAATTCACTTTCACGTAGGTCCACGGATTCCAGCTAATGTGCTTATAATGTAAAATTATTCTCTGAAATACAAAAGCTTTCAAACTGTATTTGTTTACAAGAGTTGAACAGTGCACTCTGTAACTGTCTGGTGATATGGTAGCAAATGAGTTTTACATATTGTGTTAGTCACTGTCAAGCATGCTTCTGCGAACTGCTTAGCTTCAGTGGCTCAGCAATGAGAATGTTCATCAATCATATGCACAGCATTTCAATGCCTCTGCATATACACAGAAAATTTCTGTTGTGTTATGCTTCTGGAATACAAATAGCACAATGTGTTCCCAATCATAGTTCCTTTCACTGCTGGATGGATGAACAGAGTAGGGTGTGTGAAAGAGAAGGAATATAGATTCTTACAGAAGTAATGCTTGTTAATATGACTTATTTTCTCTGGCTTAGAATTCTTGTCTAGTCTTCACTAGTTGCAAGGATAAATTAGCACTTGGTCTGACTGGACATCATCTTAAAAAGAGATATTTCTTTTATGAAAGTGTGCAGAATATAGAATTTTGGTAATATCAAATTGAATGTGATTCAGACATTATAGATAATATGCATTCAATGATCACAAATCATTGACTATTTTTATACAGAAATATATTTCTTTCTTTCTTTGCAATAACTTTTGTACAATGTACAAAGCTGCATCTGGTGATCAGGCCTCTGGCTCCTGATGCTCATGATGTGTGAATTCCAGACACTGGAAATGAGCTTTCCAATATATAATATTACAGCAACTCTGTATTACATAATCAATCATTCACCAAGACATCATTTTATGGTATATGTATTGATGTACATGTATAGTGCCCAAAAATAAAATAATTATATATCAAGATGTATCTTCAGAAACATAAATTAAAAGGAATATTTATAATTTTGATCATGTTAATTAAAATGAGAAAGAAAAAACTCCTTTTATTAATTTAAACAAACAACTACACAACAATGGAAAAGTAAAATTATTAAATTGCTTATGGGACAGAATTTTACATTTTTAGATTAAAGAAAGTGCCATAAAGATTGAATATGGTAAGAGTTGCATATACATATACTGCTACATGCAGTAAAGAAAGCATACACATGGTATGAAAGAAAAGCGTTATATCCTTTTATTTTTGTCTCATTAAGCCTGTTTCTTTTCAATTAATTCTGTAGGTATTGTTGAAAATTCCTTGATGAAGAGTTTTTATTACTCAATAGATTTCCAATAAAATTTTTCTTTTCATAAAACACATGTTTAACATTGTAAAATTTTGGAAGAAAATATAGTTAGCAAACAGAATTGAGTGACTATTCTGTAACAAAGAAAACATTTAGTGTAGAATAGAATTTATGTGCTTGTCTATATCCATGAATTTCATTTTATTCTTTTAATACCATTATGATTACTCTTGAAGTTACCATACAATTACATTGTTGTTAATTATTGCTGGCTTTCAAGATGGTTTGATATATTCTTCATGCAAGTCATCTAAATGACTTCCAAAGAACCTTGTTTGAACTAGATTGTCATAGGATATGTTATTTTTTTTTTTTCAGGTAAGAGGACTGTAACTTTAAGTTCCTCTGGATAATGCAGATAATTTCTAGCCAATACTATGATGCAGATAATTTGATTCCAGAATATGAGCTCTGAAGACATGTTCTATTATGTAGTGGTGTATTACACATATTACAAAAGTGTCTGAAGGCTTTCAAAAGCAAGCATCAATATTATATTTAGTCTTGAAAGTATAACCTAATATTCTTTTAGTTACTTAATGACTTATTTTTAGAGACACGTTAGCTATTTTGCTAACTGTGTTTTCCTCATTCGTTGAATGTATCCTCTGAACCTGTTAGATTTTCTTTTCATTTGCACTTTTTTTTTTTTTTTTTTTGAAACACGATATTGCTGTGTAGACAAGACAGGCATCAAACCTCCAGCTATCCTCCTGCTTTGTGCTGCAAATGTTGTAGTTACAGGCAAGTGACTCTATGTCTGGCTCGTTACTCTTATTTTGTTAAGACACTGTTGTTTTGATAAGCTGTGGATTGCTTTCATAGCATGTATCTACTACTTTGAGCAATTGTCAATGCATGGAATGTTTTGGTCATAGACATGTTAAGTGTCTCTGAGATGAAGAAACAGATGATGGTTATTCCATTTGATTTTTTTTCAGCAGAGTGAGTGACGTTGTAAAATTTGCAACTTCTAATTTGCTAAAACGTGATCACTGATACCTTGCCGGCAGCAACAGAAGTAAAGGCAATTAGAGATTGCTAAAATACCTTCAAGATGATTTCTCTCATTCATTCCAACAGAGCCAGACATACACTGAGCATTGCTTTTCTCTTACTTTAGAATTTTTTTTAATAATGAGTATAGTTCTAAACAGGCCTAGAAATGCAAGATTGCCCTGTGAATAAGAAGTCAATTTTCTCTTGTTAAATAATTGTCTTCTCTAGTTTAATAACAAGCAAAGTGTTCTATTAAAATATGTAACACAGACAGAATTCTCAGATATATTAAAGTTGTTTAATTTTCTAAGCAGTCCAAGAAAGAATTTTACCTTTTCTGCTTAGAAGGCTATCTTCAAGTGTATCAAAATCACTGTGTTCTAGCTCCCTCAGAGAGATGAACATGAGTCAGATTGAAAATGTGGAAGCTGGTGTACCCACGAGACCTCATTGCCAAGTTACTTCTGTGTTACAGATAAAGCACTTTGCTTTATACTGTCTTCTTTTTATATAAGCTTCTGCCAGGTATCCCTGATTGGTTTCAACTGTAATTTTATGTTATAATATGCTTGTTGTCCTCCTCCTGCTTTTGTGAATTTTCTGATATTTTTATAGCTCAAAGTCCTGAAACAGAAAATGAATGTTGTATCAAAGAAAATGGGATTTTTTTTCAGATGTTTTACAAAATTTCTCAAATTACTACAATATGTCACTATTAGTTTATTTTTTAATCTTTAAAATATTGGAAGGCATGTTACATCATCATTATTATTTAAAATTTCTATTAATGTTGACTCATTTGCTAAGTGACATCTTTCATTATTCTGCTCACACCATTCATATGTTTAAAGCATTGTTTACAATACTTGAACTTTGTGAGGCACTTTTTTTAATGTGTGTGCATGTGTGAAATTTGTTCAACAGTTCCTTTAGTAGTATTCTGTAGCTGACTGTGTTTATTTTTCATTCTGTCATGGGAATATGATATCATATATGGCTATATTATTTCTTGCTACAGAATTTTCACCTTAATTTGAGTCTTAGTAACAAATGAGGGGTCTTTCATCATAGCATTTCTTCATCCTGCTAAGTATTTCTGTTTTGCCAAAATAAAATGAAATTTTAAAACAAAATATAAAGGGAAACTAGAAATCGAGCAGCTTTACCCCTGCTATGGGCACCTAGTATGGTGGTCAATATTACCAATTTGACTGAATATCCAGTCATCTAGGAGCCTCGCTTCTAAGCACACTGGTGAGAAACCATCTAGATTCATCACTTTGACATGATAGTGTGGTATTATCTAGATTCCTGTAACTGGGGTAGTAAGACGTCAATTGATGGGCAGGGATTCCGAGCCGAATAAGGAGAATGTATTGGGAGCACTAGCTTTTTGTCTCCTCAGTGCAGATTCAACATGACCAGCTGATTCACACTCCTGCTACCATGACTTCTTCACCATTATCAACTTTATCTTCTTTAAATATAAGCATAACTAAACCCTTCATCTCTCCATTTGCTTCTTGTCAGACATCTTGGCACATCAATGAGAGAAGTAACTAACACATTCCTTCTGATAGGAAGAAAGAGAGTGTGTGTGTGTGTGTGTGTGTGTGTGTGTGTGTGTGTGTGTGTGTGTGTACATGAAGAAACATGTTTATTCATTAGTGTATATGTTCCTTTACAAGATAAGACTTACCTTGCAAGGAGGAAAAATCAATAGAAAAAAATTATAGGACCAGAGATTGTTGTGAAATAAATGGTTTATATAACTGCAGTTGTCATGAGAGACCAGTTCCAGGTGATCTAGGCCCTGAGACAGTTCTAAAGAGAATCGCTTTATCTGCTGGTAGTGAGGAGTGAACACTATCCTGACCCATGAACACAAGGCAAGCCCTCTATGACTGAATTACGTGTCTTGATGGAGAATGCTTTGAGAGTTTAGTTAGTGATGTGTTGTAGAAAGTAACTATGAGCTGGATTTACAATAATGGCAACATTTTTCACAGTGAAATTGGACCCTCCCGAAAATATCAGAGGTTATCAATAAATAAGATTGTCTTATGTTTTAGGAAGCATTGACCTAGCAGATACAGGTTTCAAAGAATTTTTAAAAGTTATTTTATAAATAATATAATTTATCTTCTCTGTTATATGTAGTTAAACATGCCCACCCTAATGGAAATCTTCAACTTTGTTTTCTCTCCCTAATATTTTTCATTCAGCATATAAAATATTTTGACTCAGCTTTATTGTTAATTTTAGGAAAACAAAGTACATTTTAAAAACATATAATTAATTTAAAAAGAAGAGCTCTCCAGAAATAAGCTTATGTAAATGAGATGTGCTTTGGTTCCATAATCAAGCTGTAAGAAAGTGCTATGAATTTTTCTTCAAAATATACTACCCATCCAATAATTTCTTATTAATTCCATCATATTCACATGTTCAAGATATTGAAATCATCATGAGGGCCACATACAAGCAATTATCTCGTGACATTACCCAACAAAAAGTGAAGACATCCTCCGCTCATTTTTACCCACCACTCAGTGCTTATGGGGGACTAAATACAAATTTACAAAGCAATTTATGATTTTTTTAAATGACTGGACCTGTGTTTTTTTCTGAGGACCCAATTTTTTATTCTTTATTCTGCAAGAAGTATTGCTATTGTCCAATAGAGTCCAGAAGCATCATCCCTTGCTGCCATTACTGCTCCAAGTTTAACCTAATGGGGTTTCTTATATAATTTTAAACTTTAGTCAGAATAAAGTTCCTTGTCATATTCATTCATGAGAAGGCAATATTTCAATACGATATATTCTAAAATGTGTTTAAGAATGAAAGGAGCATCATTAGTTTAACATGTTTCCTTCTAATTTGATATCAATGATAACAATGATTGAACACAATACATATTCAACAATGGTTTCTGAAAAAAAGCCATCATCTTGGAAAGCTCAAGATAAAACATGTAATGTCTAGCACTTTTCCATGACCATGAAATGCATGAGATAAGGTACTTATACCAAGCAGATGATTATATGGTTTATAGATCTGGAGGTCCATGGGCATCACAAGAACTCTTCATTGCTGTGCTCATACTTATAGAGGTTCAGCATCATAGCACTAGCTCATCATTGAGTTGCTCTGCCCCAAACAAGTCCTAGCAGATGATGGATCATATGTCAAGGCAGGAAAGAGAACAATCTTTAGTAAGTTGAACCAGTGATTCCTACGAAGCCCCACATATTAATTCTTCTATCTCCTTAAATGACCATACTAAGGACCAAGTCTCAAGTTTTATGGATATTAGAAAAGACACTTTAAATTTTATCCAAGTCATACCAATATGTTATCTGTATTAAGTAGAACTAGGTAACATAAAGTATGCTATGATGATTAATCTCAATCATCAACTTGATATGACTTTTTATTGTATTTTTAAAAAATTTATAATTTAATTTAATTTTACATATCAGCCACAGATTCCCCTGTCCTCCCTCCTTCTGCTCCACCCTCCCTCTCCCCAAACCACCCCCCATTCCCATCTCCTCCAAGGCAAAGACTACCCTGGGGATTTAGTTCAACCTGGTAGATTCAGTTGAGGCAGGTCCAGTCCCCTCCTTCCAGGCTGAGCAAAGTGTCCCTGCATAGACCCCAGGTTCCAAACAGCCAGCTCATGCACTAAGGACAGGTCCAGGTCCCACTGCCTGGGTGCCTCCCAAACAGTTCAAGCTAATCAAATGTCTCACTTATCCAGAGGGCCTGATCCAGTTGGGGACTCCTCAGTTATTGGTTCATAGTTCATGTGTTTCCACTAGTATGGCTATTTGTACCTGTGCTTTTTCCAATTATGGTCTCAACAATTCTCACTTATACAATCCCTCCTCTTTTTCACCAATTGGACTCCTGGAGCTCCACTTGGGGCCTGGCCGAGGATCTTTACATCTGCTTCCTTCAGTCATTGGAAGAAAGTTTTTTCACTACAGTTAGGGTGTTTGGTCATCCGGATCACCAGAGTAAGTCAGTTCGGGCTTTCTCTTGACCATTGCCAGTAGTCTATTGTGGAGGTATCTTTGTGGATTACTGGGGACCTCTCTAGCACTTTGCTTCTTCCTATTCCCATGGGATCTTCATTTATCATGGTCTATTATTCTTTGTTCTCCCTTTCTGTTCTTGTTCCAGCTGGGATCTCCCACTCCCCTAAGCTCTGGAGAGGATGTGTAGGAAGGGGATCTCTCCTCCACTGCTGGTGGGAATTCAAGCTTGTACAGTCACTTTGGACATCAATATGGAACTTTCTTAGAAAACTGGGAATCAATCTCCCCTAAGACCCAGCTATACCACTCTCGGGCGTATACTCAAGGAATGCTTAATCATACCACAAGGGCACATGCTCAGCTATGTTCATAGCAACATTGTTTGTAATAGCCAGAACCTGGAAATAACCTAGATGCCCTTCAATTGAAAAATGGATAAAGAAAATGTGGTACATATACACAATAAAAAAAATTACTCCACAGAGAAAAACGATGACATCATGAGATTTGCAGGCCAATGGATGGATCTAGAAAAAATCATCCTGAGTGAGGTAACCCAGACTCAGAAAGACAAACATGATATGTATTCACTCATAGGAGGATACTAGATGTAAAACAAAGGATGGCTACACTGCTACTCACAACTCCAGGGAGGCTACCTAGAAAACAGGACCCTAAGAAAGACACAGGGATCTGCCAACAACAGAGAAATGGATGAGATCAACATGACCAAAGTGGATGTGAGGGGGGTGGGAAATGAAGGGCAAGGATTGATATGATTTGTAATTACCCTGAAGATGGTTTTTGACCATTCCTGTGGGGAATTACATGGATTAGGTTAACTTCGGTGGAAACACTCACCTACTATGAGTTGCACTTTTCCCACGGCTGAGATCCTAAAGTTTCTAATTAGAAAGTGAGCAGAAAACATGAGTATTCAATGCTTTCTCTTCCTTAATGGTGGATGCACCTGATGCTTTGACTTCCCTACCATGATAGTACTATGAACTGCGACAAAATTTACCATTTACATCTTGAAGTTGATTTTCTCAAGGTATTTTATCACATTAACTGGAAAACCAAAACCAAAACCAAACCAAACCAAACAAAACCCTGATACATAGGCTCTCTTGTAGTGGAAAGCATGGCAAAATGCTATAAAACAGTGGGACATCAGGAGAACATGACCCACTGAACCATCTAAGAAGAGTTCATGTGGGCTCACAGAAACTGAAACCACAAGCATGGTGCCTGCAGCGGTCACCACACAAGGTCCTCTGCATATATGTTATGACTATTAGTGTGGTGTTTTTGTGGGACTCCTACCAGTGGAAGCTGGTATAGCTCTGAAACTTTTGCCTACCCTTGGGACTCTTTTTCTACTATTGGATTGTCTTGTTCAGCCTTGCTATGTGGAGGCCTCTGAAGAGGAGGAGTCAGAGCCGGAGTGGATCTGTGGGAGAGGGAAAGTGGGAGAAAGCTTGGAGGAGTGGAAGAATAGGAAGCCATGGTTGGGATATATTGTATGAGAAAAGTATCTATTTTCAATGAATAGGGAAAAAATGAAAGAGGTTTACTAGTGAAAGTTAATCCTAGTGTGTGCCACTAATGATTGCTGCAGTAAAGAGAAACAGGAGATTGTTATCAACCTTAAGATTATGGCCAAATATGTAGTGTTCATTACTAGACTGTCATAGGCCTGCATCAAGTTTTAATATCATGAAATTATGTTATCTTGTTATGTTTCAGAGAACATGTTGGATTCCTTGTGGGCAGCAATTGTGATTACAACAAAACAATTTCTCTCAAACCAAGTAAACTCCCTTAGCCTCTTTGTATTTTAAATGACAAATCCATAACAACGAAATTATTCTCACCTATAATTGATATTTGATCAGTGAAGATAATTTTAAGGATGTAAAATAAGACTTTATAACATACTTTTTCTTTCATTTACAATGAGTATTTCTAAATTAGAACAGTGTCAATGTGTTCAGTGAATTAACAATATATAACATTATAAATAATATATCTGTTTTCTATGGAAACATATTTTCAGTTCAAAGATGATGAAGATTTACTAACCAACTGCAATACATTAGATTAAATTATATGGAAGTTAGGTAGGGTGATTTCTAGATAGGGAAAGATTAAATAAATATGTAAATAGGTATATAGGATAAAGTATATAAAATTCTATAGTAATGTTTGAAATTTACTATTCAATTTGATGTCTATTCACTAAGAGTACACAGAAACTGGGAAAACATAAATGTATTAATGTGCAAAAAAGTAAATAAATCATATAACAATTAAGAGAAACTAAGAAAAGCTACATTGTTTGAACCTTACATAATAGTAAAATGGTGGGAAGTAGGCTGCAAAGGTCCTGGCAGTGGACAGGCCATTTACCATAGGCAATCGAGCTGTAGAACAGCAAAGTTTATCTTGCTATGTAGATACTGTCTCCCAGATAATAGGTACCTATGAGAGTTTCTATGTGGGCCTTGCACAAGACTCACAGTCTCTCCATCATATGGAAAACATTTCCTAGGGGGCATGAGAGATACTAAGTTGATAATCATCAGACTCTATCCACTATTTACTAGTGCAGATAGATGCAAATGTTGAAGTATAAGAAAACAGCATTTTGGAGAGATTTCTATGTCAGTACAAGGCCATAGTTACTTTAAATAATCAACACAAAATATGCCAAGAAAGTGTAACAGTATTTCCTAGCATGTTCTGGACTCCTTTAATATACATTATAATAAAATGCATGTAAAAAGACCAAAATACTTGTGAAATATTGTTGTCATATTTTATAATATCAATTGACATAGATTATGAAGTATCCAGTTTCTATAACTACTTTCTCTTGAAAATTTAAACATACAACAATTAATTTTAACTTTAAAATGACATAAGAAAGAATAGCAATATGTTTTTACATTACTGAGTGTTAGTACTTTCAAGTGTGAGAGACTCAAGCGAACCTATTATGCCTTTCTAATGGAAATGTTCTACAATTAGTTCCTGAACTATTATTAGAGTAGTTTGGATTTGTTGTGTTTGATCTCTTATATCACAGAGTGTGTCTTTCTGCTGTAATACATCATATGACTTCAGATATCATTTTGTTGAATATATATGGTTGCTGTGGATATTGCTCTGTGTAAATAAAGTTCTGATTGACCAGTGGCCAGGCAGGAAGTATAGGCGGGACAAGAGAGTAGAGAATGCTGGGAAGTAGAAGGCTGGAGAGACACCGCCAGCCGCCGCCATGAGAAGCAACATGTAAAGACACTGGTAAGCCACACGCCATGTGGCAAAGTATAGATTAACAGAAATGGGTTAATTTAAGATAGAAAAGGTAGATAACAAGCAGCCTGCCACGGCCATACAGTTTATAAGCTATATAAGTTTCTGTATGCTTTCTTGGTTGGGTCTGAGCGACTGTGGGACTGGCGGGTAAGAGAGATTTGTCCTGACTGTGGGCCAGGCAGGAAAACTCTAACTACAAATGGCGTCCAACGTGTTGGCAAGTTTCCACCTAACACCTGAAAAAAAAGATTCTAAGACAGAACTAAAAACAGCTTCCTAGTTGTCTTTCTTAAGTTAGCGGCAGCCTGCCGTTTTGAGCTTCTATGGCGGGTTTCTGGCGTGTGCGTCTGATCTGCATGTGGCGGGAATGAGGAGTCTACAAGCGGCACTTTACTCTGCTGCGTGGTGGATTTAGCCTTTGCTAGTTAAAAAAAAAAAAAAAGATTTCTGGGCTATGCACTGCTTTGATAGAACTGCTTCTGATAGTTGATGGTACACATGGCTCTAGACCCAGAGCTGGCAGTAAACTGCACCACCGCCATGTTGGGAAGCTGAGGTGGGCGGAGCCAACAGCCACAGCGGCATTTCAGGCTTACAAAGATGGATATTACACAGAGAATCTGGTTTATGTTGTCTTTGGGATTTTTAACTGAAGAAAAAGATTTGATCGTAAAAGCTGTTGAGTTAAATAAATATGTAAATTTTAAAGGTAACTTGACTTCAAAATTTGGATATAAGGATATGTTGCTTTGGAAAAGAGTCTCTGCTTTTGTTTCCACAGAAAGCCAGAGGCTGTGGATTTGTTCCAGATTAAGATATATCAGGTTTGATCAGCCAAGACCACCTGAAAGGTCTCCAATAACACCATGGCCCAGATGATCCAACATCCAGAATGGTTTCAAGGCAACTGGCTCAGAGGTTCACCCTAATAGACTACTCCATAATCCTAAAATTTTCTTTTTGTCCCCATAAGATACAGCGACCCCCTCCAGCAGGAAGTAGTAAGAGAAACTACGCCCACATTCCCAAAATTATCAAGCTGGCTTTGGAGATGGAATTGGCTCACTCCTTCTCTAAACCCAGACATACTGCTAAAGAAAAGGTTAAGAGATTCTTATGTCCCAAATCAGAAGAGCCCTCTGGTGTGGGACAGAGAAAAACCAATATTTTTCTTTAAAGTAGATTGATTATAAACACGATCTCTTTCTAAAGAAGAAAAGGGGATATGATATAGATATAATAGGATAAAAGGGTAGTTTAAGGAACTTACTTATAAAAGAGCAACAACTTATTTAAAATGTTTTACATTCGTATAGATTTTAGTCTATTGATACAAACTTAAAGTTAATTTTGTTATACTGTGTGTATATTTCTACTCATGTTTAAGGTATTATGTTTATATAGCTCATTTTAAATTATAATGAATAATTAAAAATAGATTAATAATTAGTCATCTATGATAATCATACTCATAGCCATGTTAGTTAAGTCTTCTAGGTATACACAGAGATATTTCAGATAGATAGGTAATCTTCAAATACTTCAAAGACCTACAGAATATGGCATTTAAAATACTTTTAAAATTTATACTTTCTGGACAGTGAGACATGTCTGCTCCTGGCAGCACCGATTTACTTCAGAGAGGAGGATGGACATTGAAGACATTTCATATCTTATCTTCACCTTGGCAAAAATAGACATTTGGACAAGAAACTGTTCTTGCCTGGACTGCTCGATCAAGTGGACATGCAAGACCCATAGAAAGGTGACCACTGAACTTTGCTTGACAAAATGGTCCTTCAGGTTCCTGCTTCACAGAGGAAACTGCCAGACATTCTACAGGACACTGAGAGAAGTGACCAAGAGACTCTAGCCCTATGAGCTGAAGACAAATGCCCCAACTTTACAAAGGAACATTAGGTGACTGTCCAGGCTGCCAGCTGTCTCTGTCTACTCTTGCAAGACTCCTGAAAAATGCTTACATCCTTCTCCCGGTTCTCAGGTAATATTATATCCTTCTGAGGTCTTTGATGTGGTTGAAGACTAGATAGTTATAATTTCCTCAATTATGATAAAAGATAAGTTAGATATAAAACCTTAGACTCACAATTATAAGATAGATAGGATATCTTCTTTAATATTGTAACTGTAATTCTTGCTTGATAATTGTTTTGTTATATGTAATTGTACTATGTAAAAGTTAAAACCTTCCTTTAAAAAAAAAAAAAAGAAAAGGGGAAGTGCTGTGGATATTGCTCTGTGTAAATAAAGTTCTGATTGACCAGTGGCCAGGCAGGAAGTATAGGCGGGACAAGAGAGTAGAGAATGCTGGGAAGTAGAAGGCTGGAGAGACACCGCCAGCCGCCGCCATGAGAAGCAACATGTAAAGACACTGGTAAGCCACACGCCATGTGGCAAAGTATAGATTAACAGAAATGGGTTAATTTAAGATAGAAAAGGTAGATAACAAGCAGCCTGCCACGGCCATACAGTTTATAAGCTATATAAGTTTCTGTATGCTTTCTTGGTTGGGTCTGAGCGACTGTGGGACTGGCGGGTAAGAGAGATTTGTCCTGACTGTGGGCCAGGCAGGAAAACTCTAACTACATATGGTTAAGAGGAAATATATAGAATGTTATAACAGCTCATTTGATTATAGTTTTAAATATCATATAAAGACAGTTCATTAGCTACAATGTCTGTAAAAGAATGAGAGATCTAATATTAATTGGCAGAAAATGTTTTGAAATAAATCTGCAATAAATTGAAACTGATTTTTCTCTAGAAGGTCACAATATACATTTGTATATATCTAACATAATTCATTAGCCTGTTTATGAGTTAAATGATTTTTGCCTTGGGGTGTTTAAAAAAATATGTCCATTATATGAAGTACCACTGAATTTCTAAATATCCACTCACACCTTACTGTACAAAGAACTCAATATAGTTCATTCATTGACTCTTTTCTACTGCTTATTCATGCAGATTTAAGGTGCAAAAACAACAAAAGTGAAACAGACAGGCCTTCACACAGTGTGAATGATGGTAGTGAAGAAAAAATGTGCAAATATGTAAAGTTCTGAGAACAACGAAGAGAAAAGACACTCTAGAAAAAGGATGTCTGTGTTGTCTGCATTTGAAGATTTGTTTGTTTCAGTACTCCGAATGTCTCCTCCTTCCAAGGGTACCTTTATCTGTTTTACATAAGTTTGTACTTTTCATTATGTGTCTGACTTAGCTTAGTGAACCACAAAAGTTTATGGAGCGCCACAGACTAATAGGTGCACATTAGTTCTGAGCTGAACTGCAAGTGAGACATGCAATAAGTTGATCTCTGAAACCTTTCCCCAAGCACACTTGCATTCACAGGGATTGGGAGAGTTAAAAAAAAAAAAAATGAAAACAAAAGACATGATCATGTGTTGTCAATGCTTTTGTTTTCAAGTACTATGGACTGTGTAGCTGAAGTTTTCTCTGGTCCTGTCCTGCCCCACAGACCCCGCAGCCACAGGTGGGTTAGACAGAGAGGAGAATCTTGGGAAGAGAAAGACTGAGTCAGGAGAGATACCAACAAGCTGCCAAAGGAACAACATGTAGTGGGACATAGGTAAAGCCACGGAACATGTGGCAACTTACAGATTAACAGAAGCAGACTGAGTTTAAGTGTAAGAGATGGTGAATAATAAGCTTGAGATAATGGCCAAGCAATTTTAATTA
The DNA here is from genome assembly GCF_903995425.1 of Onychomys torridus. Classification (NCBI taxonomy): domain Eukaryota; kingdom Metazoa; phylum Chordata; class Mammalia; order Rodentia; family Cricetidae; genus Onychomys; species Onychomys torridus. The sequence continues at coordinate 53,910,805 of NC_050457.1, read as the reverse complement.
ATATAAAATTCTGAATGATTATTTTATAAGCTGCTGCAGTCTAAGGAGCTGGGCAGGGCCAAAGAAAACTTCAGCTACAGGACTGGTTTCCTCAAATTGGTTTATTGAAGAGTATTGTCTGAATATGTTAATAAGGCATTTGAAGAAGAAATCATTTTCCTAAATAAAAACAAAACTAAGAAGAAACTCCTGACAAAATTTAAAATTAGGAACCACATTAAGAAGGTCTTGTCTCTTAAGACTTTTTTCCCAGACTGTATATCTATTCTATGTTTCAATGAAGCATTATTTTCAATTATGTCTACAAATTAATACAGAGTTAAGCACTCTGGATTTAGACGCCATGAAAGATTGATGATTTTTTTCCTAACAGTTAATTTTATTTTATTCACAAAGCTGACCTTTCTTAATTTATTTCCTGTTTTTCATTTTCTGAAACATTAATTTAAAAAATTAAATCATATTTGGAGTAAGATTCATGTAAGAGCTGAAGATGGAAAAATAAAATGGAGCAACTAAAAGGTGGGGATTTTCCCAACAGTGTTAAATTTTAGAGTTAGTAAATAATAGCTTGGCTTTAAAAAGTAATATAAAATAGCATGCATACAGGAAATCCCTAATACATGCTATATGTATATGCATAATATCCATATACATAAAAACAATATAAATTACAACAGTGTGAAACTATACTCAGTGATACATATGTGAAATAAAATAATTGTGAACATAAGACAAAATAATGAAACTTGGCCTTTTAGATAACTTTTATGCAAAAATTCTTACATTACAATTTTATTACTTTTTTACTATCATAACATCGGCAATGTTCAAAGTAGAATAGTTTTGTGATTCTGTGCCTCTGACAAAATTGTGGAGAGTAACTTTCAAACCAACCTGTCTTCTGTCTCACTGATATTGTAAACTGGAAGTCATGAGGAGTTCTGTTTCAGTAAAAGTGAAGAATAAATACCCCACAGACCATGCTGGAATTCTGAATACATTTCAAGCATATTGTTTATGCTATCCAGGGAGCCCTGTTCCCCTACTTACTTTTCACAAAGGTTAGCATGCTGTTTGTATCTGTTTGTACCTGTTATTTTTTCATGCTTTTCCTCTATTTAGTATTCTGCATTTTAAGGCAATAATACGTCATCATTTGACTGTGATGTCTATGGCATGTTGAATCCCAACATGTGTAGCAACTATGTTGTGAAACAAATCTATAATACTTCAATATAAACTTCATTTTAATATTGAACAGATATTTTAAAGGAGGCATGCTTAAATCTCAGTTTGCTGAATTCTATTATATGTGTATTTTTCTTGGTTGTCTTGCAGCGAGATATTTATATAACATCAACAGCTACTATTGAGGTTTTTGTATATTATCATGTATAGTGTCACCATAATCTACAAATACAAAACTAGTACAAAGTTATCAATGTATCTGTTTATATACCTTTATCACCTTAAGCATTTTAACCTTACTTTTCCTCTATAATTTTATTAGCCAATCATTATTTGTATTTACCTCTATTTCTGTCTTTTCTTGGTCACCTAATATAACCCCATCTACAATCTCTAACTTTGTCTGACAGTCTTTCCTATAATTCTATTACTAGAGGAGAGCTTTCACATGATTGTCCTTTATTCTGATTCTCAAATAATTTTTGTCAATTCACTCTTTAGATTGTGCACTTTTGTTACCAGATATTTATATTCAATTATATTTAGCATATTTGATATTTCAAAAACTCTACATCTTTTTCTCTAAAAAAATGGACCTAAGCACACTTTGCTTTTAATTAATATTGAAGAAATGATCTCAGTATATAATTACTCTTGACATTGGAATGACTCCTCATACAATACATGTGTTCTGTTCTCTTTCTTCCTTATTTTATTCATTTACAGATTTATTGTATTTTTCTTTTTTTGGTTTTTCGAGATAGGGTTTCTCTATATAGCTTTGTGCCTTTCTGGAACTCACTCTGTAGAACAGGCTGGCCTCGAACTCACAGAGATCTACCTGCCTTTGCCTCCCGAGTGCTGGGATTAAAGGCATGTGCCACCACTGCCAGGCAGTATATTGTATTTTTCTATACTAGGAACACTAGATTTGTGTTTTATGTATTTTGACTTCTATTGTCATTGATTCTTAGGATTACAATTGGAAGTTCTCATGGTAAATTCTGTCCATTAATGAACTATCAGCTCACTAAGTGTTATCACTTTACATCTTGTCAATTCTATTTTTTTCCAAAACTTTTTCTTTGATATTTATTGGTTCTGCTTTGACAGAAACTTGTAGTTACAAACTTAGTTCATTTTCCTTTGAAGAAAGGTGGGCATGGTTTTGAAAGGCCATTGTAAGCGAAACAAGCCCCCCCCCCACTAGCTCTGCTAATTGTAGATTCAGTGGAAAATACTGCACTCTGCCCCCACGCCCCATACCAGAAAGTTAGCCCATCATGCTATGCTAACAGGATGCTTGCAGGATAACCGCCTGCAGTTGTGCTTGCAAGACAAATTGCTTGAGAAGAATGCTTGCAAAATAACCTCTTGCGAGATAAGCTTGGAATTCGTTTACCCACCCAGACTTTGAGAAAGACCGCGGAGACGTCTGGCCTCCAGTTGTCTGCACTCTGGATGACCCCGCTCCCCCGCCCTGATAGAATCACCTCATAAAAGGCCTGCGAGCCTTAGACTCCGGGTCACCGGCTACTTCTCGCGCTGGTGGCCCACAAGCTCGTGCTAAATAAAGCTTCTTTTGTGACCCGATATTGGAGTGAAGCTCTCTGTTTTGGACGCCGACCCTAACAGTTTGATGTTTTGTAACATTTTACATACTTTAGTGTATTTGTGGACTCTTTTTGAAGAAATTGAAGACTCTCGATTTTATGTGGTGTTTTTTATTTTGGATGTCTGAGTTCTTTATAATTGTATTCTAGATAGAAGTCTCTTATAAAATTCAGTAGTTTCCAATATTTACTCTTATATTTCCATTTTAGCTTTTCAAATTTATTCATAATTTTCATTTACTATCAACTGTTGGTCTTTCTTTATATTTGTTCTTTAAGTACAAATTTATCAGCTTTTCTTGTGAATTTTAAGGACATAGTTTAGTAGCAATATAGTAAACATTTTTATCTGATAATGTGATTTTTTATTATTAAGTTGTATTTATTTAATTCTCAAACACTTTTCTTTGCACTAAACTATATATTAACATGTAAAATGTGGTTATTTATATTTTTAACTTAAAGTTTGTATAACATGTTATCAATTATTTAAAAAAAAGTGTTATGTGACTTTGTGTTTGAAGGGTGTTTTGTAGAAGGTTATGAGTTGGTGACTTCTATATCTTTTAATTTATTGTCCTATTTAACACATTGTGTAGAAAACATATACTAAGTATAATTGTTATTGTGGTTGCCTTCACTAAGTACATGCTGGAAGTCAGTTAAGCAAGTCCCGGGGCAGCTTGTACTCACCCTTGAATGTGCAATGCCTATAGGCAACAATGTTTTGCAATGCCTTAATTTCCATAGAAAATATTTTCTCCAAGGCCTGTTGTAAGGTTTTAAACTTTTCCTCATTTTCGTTCTAGAATATTGAAATAATATGCCAAATATATGTGATTTTTCCCAGAAAGGTGGCATTTAGTACACATTTTCAAGACTCCTTTTCTGTTCTGAAATACATGTCACCTGTAGATAAGGGTAAGACCCTTTTAAAAAAAAATTTGACATAATGGATGAATTATAGCTTTTTTGCTTTTCCTTTTCCTACTTCTAAATCATCCCACATGCCCCCTAATAAAGCCTTGACCTCTTTTTCACTAACTGTATTTCATGCAAATATGAATACATACATAATCTTAAATATAACCAGTCCATCCTTATCCTGTTACTTGTATATATGGGAAGCTTTTTGATGCTTCTGTCCTGCAGCTCCCTTTCTCTCCAAGTTTGGTAGCCGCAAGAGACAGCAGGAGTCATGGTGGAAGCAGCACCAAAGTTGTCCTCTATTGCTACTGCCATTGTGCCCATTGAGCATTGGGATCTTTTGTCCTCCGCAGTGGTTGGTGTTCCTATCACTCAGCCTGACTCATGGACCTCAACACAGTAGCTCTCCTAAGGTGTTCTGTGTATTAGGGCCTTTGAGTTTCTTTCTCTTTGTTTCTACTTTCCTTTTCCCCGATTTGGCAATGTTCTTGTGCATTTTCAGGAGTCAGGAAGTCTTTTTCACAGCTTAGTGGTCAAATCCTTGGTGATATTCAATGGCATCTTATGTCAGAACAGTATTTCAGATCAGGAGTATGAGTTCCAGCAACTGCTACCACTAATGAGCTGCTCAGGACCAGGGCACAAGTGGGACCTAGATTACCTAGGCATGAGTAATATGGCTGATCATGAGAGGCCGGCAGTAGGTGTGCTTCTATTAGGGAGACAGGTTCATGGGGTGGACCTTCAGGTGATATGCTGCTCTGGTACTACGATGACAAGGACTTGTATTAGGAAACTGTGTCAGATACAATCTGCAGTATCAAGAATGAGAAGCCCCCATGGTGCTCATGAGCTGAGCAGCCACCTCCATGTTTAAAGAACTTTTTGTTTTATTGCCATTCATTATTGTTACTGTTGTTATTATTATTATTATTATTATTATTATTATTATTATTATTATTATTGTTCTCAAGCTACCTTTACCATCCCCATCATCATCACTACCATCTTCATCAACAACACCACTCTGATATTTCTGTACCTTTCTCTCTCTCTCTCTCTCTCTCTCTCTCTCTCTCTCTCTCTCTCTTTTTTAATCAGCTCAGACCCCACAATTTAAAGCGAGTAAGGAATAGTGACCAGATTTTACAATTTCAGGGAGGCAGCATAGATAACCTCCAAACCAGCTCACTGAGTGAGCCTATGATGTCTATTTGTGCATCCTACTAATAGATACTCATAAATATTAAAGTCCTACATTTAGACAAGTCACAGTTACCTGTTTGGACCAAATCATAGCCTTGCATTTTATGCAAAACACAGACATGGATGTTTGTGGTTTAAAGAAATCACAACATTGTCTTGTAGCTGTCTCTGCCCTGACACCCTTTGTCTGTCCTTGGTGGCCTCAAGTGTGCAGAAGTCCTCCTGAAGTTGAAAATGCATAGCTCAGTCCTATATCTGTGTTTGCAAATGTACCTGTCCTTCACAGCGGACTCTTATCCAACTTATTAAAGTTAAAATTTACATTTCAGGTCATTTTCGTTTTATCAAAACAGATTGTGTAAGTTCATCTAATGACCATTCCCAAGGCGATATCAATAGAAATGAATACATTTTAAAGAAGAGTCTCCATATCTCTGTGGTGACATTGTATCCCCCAATATATTGTGCACCCTAATAACCTTATCTGACATTAGAGAACAGACCAGCCACTAGGTAAAGATAAAGGCCAGAAAATGGTGGCACACACACCTTTAATCCTAGCATTCCAAAGGCAGAGATTCATCAGGATCTCTGTGAGTTCAAAGTCACACTGGAAACAGCCAGGCCTGGTGACACATGCCTTTCATCCCAGGAAGTGATGGCAGGAAGCAGAAAGGTGCATAAGGAATGAGGACCAGGAACTCCTGCCTTTTTAAGCTTTTAGGTTTTCAGCAGCAGTACAGCTGGGATACATTCTGATGAGGACACAGAGGCTTTCAGACTGAGGAAACCAGATCAGCTGAGGAATTGGTGAGGTGAGGTTAGCTGTGGCTTTTTCTGTTTCTCTCATCTTTCAGAGTTCACCCCAATATCTGGCTCCCACTTTTTTTAATTAATAAGAACCTTTAAGATTCGTGTAACACATCTCTCCATAAAACCTTGGAGGGGTAGTCAAGGGTTTTCCTATGAATGAGGAAGGATTTGAAAAATCTTAGGAAAAAGTTCTCAACTTTAAAATAATCACAGAGATATCAGACATTATATGAAATATAAACAGATATCAAACAATTATTTTAAAATGTGGTAGGTAATAGAAAATTATTACATGGAATTGGGAGAGTAGCTAGATGGATAAAACACTTACTGCACAAGCATGAAGACCAGACTAGGAATCAAGGAGTTCATAAAAACAAACAAACAATAAACTTGAACAAGCATGACAGCTGCTTAATGTTCCAGTGCTTCCAAGGAAGAAAGAGATAGCATGGCCAGAGCTGCTTCTACTGACTGCCTGCAAAGGACAAGCTCTGTGTTCAGTGAGAAATCCTGCCTCAACAAATAAAGAGAAGAGTGATCTAAGAAGACAAGGAGTATCATCCTGTCCTATACATGCAAACACATGCGTGTGAGCACATCTGCACACACATACACACACTCAAACATTCACACAAATAACAGTGCAATGTAAGTCATTACATTGATTTGATGATATTTGACCATGACCTATCCAAGTGGTTTCACTAGTAGAGATAGCAGAAAAAAAATAAAATATCTTCTTGTGACTTCCATATTAAATACATTCAAATTTTCAACTCATGAAATATACTCAGACTAAATCACCTTTGGAGCTGAATACGTAACAGATAGTTTAACTTATATACAACAGTTATACACTTCTGATGTTCTCAGCATCTGTGTGAAACTCCTTCCACAACAATCTTGTATTGCTGATGATTATTCCTTTTGCTTTATGAGTTATTTTCTTTATGATTCTTATATATATATATATATATTTGAAAATAGATTTTATATAAATGTATATAAACATACAATTTTACAATATGGGAGATTAAACCTGTGGCCGATGTATCATGATGAGCAAGAACTCTATTAATGAGGTATATTCTTAGTTATTGGTTTCATTTCCATTGCTGTGACAAATACTCTAACCACAAAGCAGTATAGGTGAGATTATATATATATATATATATATATATATATATATATATATATATATATATATATCAGCTCACAGTTCCAAGTTACAGCCCATCACTGTGATAAGCTCACAATTATAAGAGCTTGAGACACCTTGTCACATCACACCCATTGTTAAGAGCAGTGGGAAATGAATTCCTCCATCCTCATTTCCTTTCTTGCTTGTGATCAACTCTATTTCTCTACTCTTAGACAATTCAGCATCCCAGGCCTGGGAGCAGTATTACCCACAGTAGACTGAGTCTTTTCACATCTACCATAGTTCATCTGTAGATTAATGAATTTTTGTACTCTGAAATATATCTTTCAAAAAAGAAAATTAAGCACAGGGTTATATTCAAAAGTGTCTATTCAAGAAAGCTGAGAGTGATACAAATATAATTCTTTTACCTCTTCTTTTTAAGTTTGTTTTTTTGATACAGATTTTCTCTGTGTAGCTTTGGAGCCTGTTCTAGAACTCACTCTGTAGACCAGGCTGGTCTTGAACTCACATAGATCCACCTGTCTCTGCCTCACAGGTGCTGGGATTAAAGGTATGTGCCAACATCGCCTGGCTTGTTTTACCTCTTACCTGATTTACTTTCACACCTTACAATCACTGGCTATTATTCACATAATGTACTATCTTAGATGTTCAAGTACAAAATGTCACATATGTTACATAACAGACAGGTGCACCTCTTTATAAAACGGTTTGAGGGCTTAGGGAAATACTATCTAGAGTTAACCTTGTTTTATTATGTACTTTATTCTGAAACCTGAAAATTAGTAACAAGGTAACATGTTAATTTCTGCTTGAGAATGTATAAATCTTCCCCCCCTTTTGTTTCTAACAATTTTCCAAAAGCATGGGAAATCATGAGCAACAAAATAAAATGTTTAATTTTTAAAATGAAAGTAGGAGGATTGTATTTTATCAAACAAGAATGATATGAGATACATGGCTCAAATATGAACAGGCTCAAACATCTTGTAGATGAAATAAAATATAAGACTCAGATACAAGTATCAAGTATCCAGGAGGTAAGATTCCCAGAGCTTAGGTACAAATTGAAACCACTTGCCTATTAGGGAAGAAAAGGACAGTATTGTCTGACAGCAAAAATCCTACCTGTGAAAGACTCTAGAAATCACAGAGAAAACATCTGTTCATAGGAAACAATTGACCTTTGTGGAATGGAAACAAATCCTAAATCAAAAATAAATGAAGATTATAGATATTAAATACCAGCAAAGAGAGCAGAAGAAAATTGATGTAATCAAATGCTAACCTATGAGAAAGCATCATAGAATCAGAAATGTTTTCATGCCTTCATTTAAGGAGAAAGGGGAGGGAAGTGGACATAGTGTGTGTGTTTATTTTGGAATTTATAATAGCTCATCAGCTTATGCTACTTCTACAACTCACAGATGGGAAAGCTAGCACAGGTTGGATGGATGGGGTATCAGTGCCACACAGCTCCCCAAAGGACAACACCCAACTGAAACCTTCTCAGCATCCTGTAGTACTGTTATCTACAGTGAATTGCTCCTCAAAAAGTGCACTGTGTCTTTCAGGAGATTTGAAATTTCATATATTTAACATGCATTTAGAAAATATTCATCATGTACCAGTCTCTTCAGAGAAATTTGTTATTAGTTTATCTTGTTTGGTTTTATTGTTAAATAATTTAGTTCTCCTAAGAACCATATAATATGATTTTACTTTACACATACTATAATAATTTTTAGTTTTAAGTATATAATATTGAATAGAAAAAGTAAGTGTTCATATCAGTTTTTTAAAAAGAAAACTATGTAATTAGCACAGATGGCTCTCAAGAGGTAAAGGAATGTAAAAGGTTTGGAATATATTAAAACTAAAATCATAAAATAATGTAAAATAATGAACTATGAATATTTGCTGCAATATGTATATAGTTCAAAATTATCACATTAAAGGAAGGGTATCATGGAAAAATAATACATATTACAGGTTTTGAGTTTTATAAATTTCAAGAAAGTCAGCTTGTGTAGCTGAGAGTATTTAAAAAGTGGAATATTCAGTTCTTTTAGTTACTTGGCTAAGTTTCAGTTTTTGAAGACGTGTATTAGTGCAAGAAGTCACCCAAATTTATACATGTATATTCCAAAAATATGGTATAATGTGAGGACATAAAAAAATCTGTACTATCCACAACAACATTAAAGTGTTAAGTAGGAATTCTAGAATAGGGTATTAATGTAAAAATTGTATAAATGATTTATAGTATCATGTCATTATTTTCCATTTCTTTATAACACTAGGTAACTTATATCTTCTGTTTCCCAGTGAGGACAATGAAGCTATAAAAAGTGAATGTTATATTTATAAAATGCAAATGAATTTCAGACAGAAACAAAAATATGCATGGCTCATTTATTCTTTAATAATAAGAACAACAATATCCTCTATTATTTCTCAAACAGAAAACAAATGAAGGCTCATTTCAATGGAATACTGTGGTCAATTATGTGGAAAGAATATGGTTCAGAAAAGTATAAAAAGATGGTTGAAAAAATTAGTGAGCTAGTATAAAAGAAAGAAAAGACAGGAATTATTCAATGTACACACAAACACACACATATACATACACAAACAGAACAGTTTACACTCCTTTAAAGAAACACAAAACTAGACAGATGTCACACCAATATTTACACATAAAAAAGGAGCAGAAGATGTTTGGTTTCCATTATGGTGACTGTCATGATTCTGGAGATAAATATTTTTAAATCAATGTTTTGTTATCATAACTCTAGGGCTGAAAATTAAATCATCATAATAATTTTTGCTGTTGTCACACAAACAAAGAATTATGTCACCATCAAACAATTTTATGCATAAATTTAGAAGATCTTATATTATAACTGCACAGAAGAAAAATGTGTTTTTAACTGTTAATTGTCAAAGTTTCTGTGGTTTTTCCAATCATGGTCTCAATATCTCTTGCTCATACTATCCCTCCTCTCTCTCTTGCCAAATGGACTCCCAGAGCTCCACCTGGAGCTCGGCTGTGGATCTCTGCATCCACTTCCATCAGACACTGGATGAGAGTTCTATCATGCCAACCAGGGTGTATGGCCATCCAATTACCAGAGCAGGTCAGCTCAGGCACTGTCTTGACCATGGTGTAGTCTACAGTAGAGGTATCTTTGTGGATTTCTGAGAACCTCTCTAGCACGCTGATTCTTCCTATTCCCATGGTGTCTTCATTTATCATAGTGTCTCTTTCCTTGTTCTCCCACTCAGTTCCTGATCCAGCTGGGACCTCCTGCTTCCCTAAGCTCTCTTTCCCCCCGACCCTTGCCCTCCATTACCCCCTACCTAGTTTGCTCATGTAGATCTCATCCATTTCTCTATCATTGGGTGATCTCTGCATCTTTCTTAGTGTCCTTTTTACTAGGTAGCCTCCCTGGAGTTGAGAGTTGCAGTCTGGCTATCCTTTGCTTTACATCTAGTATACACTTATGAGTGAGTACATGCCATGTTTATCTTTCTGAGTCTGGGTTACCTCACTCAGGATGATTTTTTTCTAGTTCCAACCATTTGCCTGCAAACCTCATGATGTCATTGTTTATGTTTATATTCTACCTTCTGAAACACAGATTTGTGTGTCTACTCACCTATATATTTGAGTGAGTTTTTTTTTTTTTTTTGGTTTGTTTATATTGAAATGAATTAAAGAATGAGGAGTTATTTACTTCCACATAGTCCATTTGACATTCTACAAATTGTGTGTTTTTTTCTATTTTATTTTCTATGTTAGAATATAATAGTTTGATTTCATGTCATACGTCTAAAACAGGATTGCCAGATTATATGAGAATTCTACTATTAATGTCATTTTTCTAGATTTTATTTCAATTATAACATATTTTCCATCCCTTTACTCCCTCAAAAAACTTCCCACTCTCCTTTAAAACCTTTGCCTAGTTTTTTCATCAATTGTTATTGCTTGCATGCATGTGTTTGAGTTTAAATGTATATTCTTTGATTCAGTCTGTTGAGACCATACAATGTCATTTGTATGTATGTTTCGTGTGTTTTCATGGATGACCATTTGGCTCTAGACAACAAGTTGTTGTTGTTTTGATAATAGTAAACTCTCCCACTCATGGCTGTACTCAATTACCTATATTCTTTGTGTAAGGATGAGACCTGGGTTTTTCCCTTATGCAATTTGTAACAGTATTTTAGCATCCTCTTTTTTCACCAATTTGGCAGTCACATGTGAGAATTATGATGCGTTCTGATGTTACTAGGGACATAATTCCAGAAACTCCCTGATTATTGACCTTACACTCTGGTTGTAGTTAGAGTTTTTTTGTTTGGCCCAGTCAGGTATTTCTCTCTTCCGCTCAGTCCACAGTCATTCAGGACCAACCAAAGCATATAGAAATTTAATTGAAATTGTATGGCTGTGCAGGCTTTTGTTATCTACCTTTTTACTAAATTAACCATTTTGTTTATATATATTTGTCACATGGTTTGACTACCAGTCTTACATGTTTTTTCATGGCGGCGCTGGCGGTGTCTTTCTCCTTTTATTTTCCAGAATTTTCTACTCTCTTGTCCCGCCTATACTTCCTGCCTGGCCATTGGCCAATCAGAACTTTATTTATATAGAGCTATATCCACAACACTTCAGTGCTGTGGATATTGCTCTGTGTAAATAAAGTTCTGATTGACCAGTGGCCAGGCAGGAAGTATAGGCGGGACAAGAGAGTAGAGAATGCTGGGAAGTAAAAGGCTGGAGAGACACCGCCAGCCGCCGCCATGAGAAACAACATGTAAAGACACTGGTAAGCCACAAGCCATATGACAAAGTATAGACTAACAGAAATGGGTTAATTTAAGATAAAAAAAACAGATAACAAGCAGCCTGCCACGGCCATACAGTTTGTAAGCTATATAAGTTTCTATGTGCTTTCTTGGTTGGGTCTGAGCGACTATGGGACTGGCGGGTAAGAGAGATTTGTCCTAACTGTGGGCCAGGCAGGAAAACTCTAACTACAAATGGCGCCCAACGTGGGGCAAGAGTTTCCACCTAAAACCTAAAAAAAAAGATTCTAAAACGGAGCTAAAAACAACTTCCTAATTGTCTCTTTCAAGTTAGCAGCAGCCTGCCGGTTTGAGCTACTGTGGCGGGTTCCTGGCGTGTGCGTCTAACCTGCAGTGTGGCGGGAATGAAAAATCTACAAGCGGCACTTTGCTCTGCTGCGTGATGGATTTAGCCTTTACGAGTTAAAAAAAAAAAAAAAAAAGTTTCTCGGCTATACACTGCTTTGATAGAACTGCTTCTGATAGTTGATGGTACACATGGCTCCAGACCCAGAGCTGGCGGTAAACTATACCACCGCCATGTTGGGAAGCTGAGATGGGCGGAGCCAGCAGCCACAATGGCGCTTCAGTCTTACAAAGATGGATATTACACAGAGAATCTGGTTTATGTTGTCTTTTGGATTTTTAACTACAGAAAAACATTTGATCATAAAAGCTGTTGAGTTAAACAAATATGTAAATTTTAAAGATACCTTAACTTCAAAATTTGGATATAAGGATATGTTACTTTAAAAAAGAGTCTCTGCTTTTGTTTCCACAAAAAGCCAGAGGCTATAGATTTGTTCCAAATTAAGATACATCAGGTTTGATCAGCCAAAACCACCTAAAAGGTCTCCGATGACACCATGGCCCAGATGATCTGACATCCAAAATGCTTTCAAGGCAACTGGCTCAGAGGTTCCCCCTAATGGACTACTCCATAATCCTAAAATTTTCTTTATGTCCCCATAAGATACAACACCCCCCTCCAACAGGAAGTAGTAAAAAAAAAACTACGCCCACATTCCCAAAATTATCAAGCTGTCTTTGGAGATGAAATTGGCTCACTCCTTCTCTAAACCCAGACATATTGCTAAAAAAAAAAGGTTAAGAGATTCTTATGTCCCAAATCAAAAGAGCCCTCTGGTATGAAACAGAGAAAAACCAATATTTTTCTTTAAAACAGGTTGATTATAAATACGATCTCTTTTTAAAAAAAAAAAAGGGGGATATGATATAGATATAATAGGATAAAAGGGTAGATTAAGAAACTTCTAAAGAACAACAACTTGTTTAAAATGTTTTACATTAATATAGATTTCAGTCTATTGATACAAACTTAAAATTAATTTTGTTATACTATATATATATATTTCTACTCATGTTTAAGGTATTATGTTTATATAGCTCATTTAAAATTATAATAGATAATTAAAAATAGATTAATAATTAATCATCTATGATAATCATACTTATAGCCATGTTAATTAAGTCTTCTAGGTATACATAGAGATATTTTAGATAAATAATTAATCTTCAAATACTTCAAAGACCTACAAAATATGACATTTAAAATACTTTTAAAATTTAGACTTTCTGGACAATGAGACATGTCTGCTCCTGACAACACCAATTTACTTCAGAGAAAAAAATGGACATTAAAGACACTTCATATGGAATTTATCTTCACCTTAACAAAAATAGCCATTTGGGCAAGAAACTGTTCTTGCCTGGACTGCTCGATCAACTAAACATACAAAACCTATAAAAAGATGACCACTGAGCTTTGCTTAACAAAATGGTCCTTCAGGTTCCTGCTTCACAGAAAAAACTGCCAGACATTCTACAGGACACTAAAAAAAATGACCGAGAAAAACTCTACCCCTATGGGCTAAATAAAAATGCCCCAACTTTTCAAAGAAACATTAGATGACTGTCCAGGCTACCAGCTGTCTCTGTCTACCCTACAAGACTCCCGAAAGTTGCTTACATCCTTCCCAGGTAATATTATATCCTTCTGAGATCTTTGATATGGTTAAAGACTACATAGTTATAATTTTCTCAATTATGATAAAAAATAAATTAGATATAAAACCTTAAACTCACAAATATTAGATAGGATATCTTCTTTCATATTATAACTATAATTCTTACTAGATAATTATTTTGTTATATATAATTATACTATATAAAAATTAAAACCTTCCTTAAAAAAAAAAAAAAAAAAAAAAAAAAGGGGAAGTGCTGTGGATATAGCTCTATATAAATAAAGTTCTGATTGGCCAATGGCCAGGCAGGAAGTATAGGCGGGACAAGAGAGTAGAAAATTCTGGAAAATAAAAGGAGAAAGACACCGCCAGCCGCCGCCATGAGAAACAACATGTAAAGACACTGGTAAGTCACAAGCCATGTGACAAAATATAGATAAACAAAAATGGGTTAATTTAAGATAAAAAAGGTAGATAACAAAAAGCCTGCCACGGCCACACAGTTTATAAACGATATAAGTTTCTATATGCTTTCTTAGTTGGATCTAAACGACTATGAGACTGGCGGATAAAAAAGATTTATCCTAACTGGGCCAGACAAAAAAACTCTAACTACAGGGTCCCCTCACTGTAATATTCCTTGGGCCTTAGATGTTGCTGTGTCTGTAAATGTACTCATTGCGACTAGATTTCACAACTGTGCATGTTGATTGGTTGTATTTTCTGTTACAAAGAGAAGTTTTCTTGATGAGGGGCTGAAGAATATACTTATCTAAGTATAACAACAAGTTTTTAGAGATTGTTGTTAGGGATTACGCTGGTTTAGTTAGTTGGTGTAGATTCTCCTCCAATAATCTTGATTTTGCTAACACTGATTAGTTACCTAGGTTTTCAGAACCAGGTATGGTATCCCTTTGGTTGAGAATGTCTTAAGTTCAATTACTGAGCTGTAGTTTGTCACCAAAGTGTGTGTACCACCACTGCACTCCTAAGTTTAATGTCCTCACTACACTGGTTGTTGATTTAGCTTATAAACATCACAGTTGGGTATATGTTGGTTGTCTCTCTCATTTGAAAGATTTCATGGTACTTTCTGGTGTCATGAAAGCTAGTCCTCAGGGAGGGGGCATTTCCTCAGTTGTGCTCAGGGGCCTCTGGAATCTGTTTTTAAAGCACATGGTGTCTTCAGTAAAAGGGACTTAACTGCCACCTCTCAGAGAGAGGGAGCAATGGCAGCAGTAATAGGCTATTTGTTTTGTGAGTCTTTTATCCCTGGAAAACTTCCTAAAGAATTTTCATGTATGATGTTGGGTTTTGGTTAAGTGGTGTTTGTTTCTTGGAGGGGCCAATATTGACCAATCTGAGAAAAATTCATTGAAATTATGCCTGCACAGCTAAGCATTGAGTTCAGTTCATGGAGCTCTTTTGAAAAGGGGGAGGAGGGGTCATATGAGCAAGGGTGGTCAAGATCATGATGGGGAAAACCACAAAGACAACTGTTCTGAGCTAGTGGGAGCTCACAGACTCTAGATTGATGGCTGGAGAGCCTGCCTAGGACCAAACAAGGCCCTGTGAATGTGAGTGACAGTTATGCAGCTTGATAGGTTTGTGGGTCCCCTGGCAGTGGAACCAGGACTTATCCCAGGTACATGAACTGGTTTTTTGGAGTCCATTCCCTACAGTGAGATACCTTGCTCAGCCTTGATGAGGTGGGAGGGGCTAGGCCCTGCTGGGGGATGTCTTTCTGTATGTTGTGAATGTGTTGCTCTGATTGATTAATAAATAAAAAGCTGATTGGCCAGCAGCCAGGCAGGAAGTATAAGCAGAGAAAAGAATTTGGGGAGGAGGAAGGCTGAGTCAGGAGACACTGCCAGCTGCAGCCACCATGAGAAGCAAGATATAAAGTACTAGTAAGCCACCAGCCATGTTACAACTTATAGATTAATAGAAATGGGTTAATTTAAGACATTGGAACTAGATAGGAAGAAGCCTGCCATGGCCATACAGTTTATAAGTAAGTCTCTGTGTGTTTTCTTGGGCCCCAGTGGGACTGGAAAATATTCCAGCTACTAGGCCCTGCCTCAACTTGGTATGCCACAGTTTGTTGACTACCCACGGGAGGCCCACCCCCTATGAGAAGTGGATGGGTGGGTGAAATGGGGGTGAGGGGGCAGAAGAAGGGTAGGGAGGGGTA